>NC_055673.1:19120336-19217836 GCF_017976325.1 Chelmon rostratus
ACAGTTGCCAAGACGAGGGAAAACATTTGCACAGTTTTCACAGCTAATTGTAAAACATCATCATTAGGAGGAGACCAGTATGCCAAATCAGTCAAACCAGCATCACACAACAGGCAGAACCTTTGTCAGTTCTGTCTACAGAACTTGGTGGGAGACACTTTTTTTAACCTGCGGTCACAAATTACTAATCTGCGCTCTTGAATGAGAGTCAAGTTCCTGAAGCAATGAGAACTGCAGTTACAGGTTGTCGTGGCTACTCCTGCAAACTGGGAGGCAGCGCCTACTTTGCAGCAGGTGTTTGGTGTCGAGGTGCCTAAAAATACTGAGGGCCACATTTACTAAAAAATGACGTTGCGCAGATGTGCGCTGCTTCTCGTTGAATTTGCAGCCACAATGTGCATGTATTTAGCTCGATTTGCAGCAGCAGCAGCTCATTGCTGGTCACAATAAGCACCTGGGCCTGTGCACGGGAAGGAGAGCTCAGTCCAGCAGTCAAGCTCAGAAGGTAAATGAACTGCAGTGATCTTAATCCCAAAATATTCACCTCAACTATGGTCCAGCTAAACTAAGAAAATGCAGAAAGCACCAAATCTCCACCTGGTAAACAGACTTTAATAAATGTGACTGTGAGTTCATCCCTTCTTATCAGATTCATTGCATTCCTTCTTAACGTCTCTGCATTCTTCCTTTACACAGATGTGATGCTGCATTGAACATTGTTTTAGGAAATACTGACCAGGTTTGGCTGCTATACATACTGTATAACTTCTGTGTAGCCTCATAGTGGAACAGTAAAAGTAGTTCAAGGCCATGGACAGTTTAACCCCTTGACGCCTGAATTTATTTAGAATTATATTAAAAAAATTAATTTGTTTGTGTTTTTGCTTTCAAATTGATCCTAAATTAAGAGGAGTTTGTTAATTTTTCTGTAGCACATACAATAGATATAAATTTAGGTAGGTTCACCAACTAGAATAGGGTTCAAACAAACAGTATATGTCCACTTTTTTCAATGCTTAAATGCAGTAAAAACATCTTTTTTGTGTATTCAAAATTAATTTATTTCACCAAAACAGCCACAAAAGTGGCTTACAACCATTACATTGTAACAACAATTAGAACAGGGGTTCTTTCACTTTGACCAGTCCGACAAGAAACCAGTGCTTGCAAAAGGTTCCTAGGCGTGTGTTGAATATGCACAAACCAGCATTAGAGGAATGCATGCGCGATTCGGCTGCAATGTGGATTAAAGCGGTATGATGCGAATTCGCGACAATCTGCGTTAAGGGGTTTATCTATGTAATGTACTTTTGCAAACAACAGGCTGAACTAAACTCAGGAACTAGGAAGTAGAAGGCCTTTCTGTGCATTAGTGCTTGCATTTCCACTGCGTCTCACCAGCTGTGAAGATTAGTCTGTGAATGGGTTAAAAAAAAAACATCATTTTCTCACACAAGGAAGCAGCAACGCAGAGTTTTCCTTGCAGCAGCTCTGGTGCTTTAATGGATGTAATGAATGGATGTAAAGGAAACATGCAGAGGTGGAAACAAGGTGAAGCTCCGCAGGTGTCTCTAAAGTAGCAACAACCATTGATCAAATGTTTTACACTTATTTATGTCTGTTTTAGTACGTAATCGCATTGAAGCAGAAGAGCAAATTCAGTTTTCTCTTTCTTTCTTGTTCTCTCAGTTGTCGACATGTTCGTCTCTGATGTATATATGAACAACTTATAGATTTGTTTTAATGGCAATAAGCAAAGTAAGAAATGTCCACAGTTTTTCCAAACATTTCACTATTGGCGCATAGTACTTCCTCACTGCATGAATGCGTCTGTACACAAGCTGTCGCAGCTGCGAGGTTTGTGTTTGACCGGTGAGCGATGTCCAGCGCTGCAGACTCCACTCTGATGCCTCTTGGAACTGGAACCAGACAGACCAAAATTTAAAACGCCGGTTCCTGGTCCCTGGAGAGGTTCCTGCAGTGTAAATGGGCTGCTTGGATTTATTATGATTTTGTTATGATTATAGAGATGGTGCACCAGCAGGAATTAAAGCGTGGAAGCTGCTGTTACGTGTCAGGCACTGTAACCATTTGGCTACAGGGGTCTTCTGATTGTTGGCAACTTTTAAACACGTTAAAATCTCAGCAGCATTCTGTGGTGAAATATTCTTACTAGCTCTAATCCCACAGCCAATTGAAGTTACTGCCCCCCCTTCACCAAGCTAAATAACCACTTGTCATCACAGGACCAGTGACAAGGTTCGCGTTCAGTTCGCTCAAGGAGGAATGTGAAACCTCTGTGACAAGCTCCAGAAGAGTGAACACTGAGTTGAACTGAGCATTTTACCACAGGTATGACCTCCCAAGGCCCAGAACGAACCTCCATAATCAAGTGAACAACATTAACACTATGTTCTGTTCATTTATTTAACTTTAATTAGAAATTCTTGTGTGTGCAGGAATATCTTTTCCCTCCTGACACTTACTGGACTCCATAGCCGTCAGTGTCCTCTGATTCATTTTCAAATGAAAACTACAAAATAAATGTTTTTTTTTCTATCAAATAATGCATTATCAAACCAATTTAAACCAAATTAATCTACATTGTCAAGCCTATGTTACCCAAATAGTGAGTCTCCTGCCATGAGGAAATTTGCATTTAAATTGGACAGCATCCTTTCATGTGCACAAGGGCGGCCGGGCTGCGGAGAGCAACGTTACCCCGAGAAGAAGAAACGGAATGTACATGCACACCCACTGGCAACCAGCAGAGTAATCCCAACATTTTGGTCATAAATGGAACAGTGCGCACGACCTTGTTGCCGGCAGCCAATGATGTGAGCTCCGGACAACATGACACCAAACTGTCTGTGCCACTTCTCACCACACTACAAGCCAGATCCCAGGAGCAGGTGAGGCATCTAATGGGGGCAAAGACTGTTGACAGTGAGTCAAAGTGACAGACAGATCACACTTTACATCAGCAGCAATCCCAAACCACAGAGCGCCAGTCCTCTGCACCAACACCTTCAGTTTCACTCTGGTGTCATCACCCTGCCTGCCCCTCCTCCCCTCACCTAAACTAACCCCTCGCCCTCTATCGCTCCTGCTTCTGCCTCCCAACCCAGGCTCCACGCACAACAGAGGGGGTCCGGGACGGGGGAGCACGTTCAAGAAGAACAGCATTTCAATGTTCAAATGCTCATGAATGTTCAAACACCAGGTCACCCGGGGCGGCGTTCTATCGATCGCTCATGATCAATGTCTTTTATTTCTTTTGTGCTTGAAAAAGCAGTATTAGGAGCGCACATTAGGTGGGAGAGTAATTAAACGTTCCAGCAAAATGATCTCGGTCTAATCACTGGCCCGACGCAGCCTCTTGGTATGAATACATCTGAAATAGTTTGTATTCATAAAATCATCCTAATGACCTCAACTGACTTCACACTGCGGTGAGGGGAGCCTCTGGGTGTTGCCTTCACTTTCTGCTTCAGCATTTTTGTGTGTTTGCTGCATGCTTTTGTAATCAAGTGCCCTGAAAAAGGATTCATCTTAAGTCTTGTCATGTTTCTGCTACAGTGGTGTGCTTTCTTTTGTTCCATTCTTGGTCTAGAAAAACATTCCCTGCTTCATATATATTGATAATCTATTCATATGCATGGTGCAGTGATGTAAAACTGAGTAAAATATCTGCATCCTCTTAAGAGTATTCATCACCTTATCTGGTTGTACCTGCCTTGGCTGGCGGTGCCAATAACATATGTTCAAAACAGAGCCGGTGCACTGGAGGTGACACATTCTACTCCATTTCACACGTCAGATCAGCAGCATAAGCCCGGAAATATCACACTTTGTCAGACTTCACATCTTTCAAGTTGTGCAATGGCTGATTCAAATAAACAGGCTTCCACACAGCCTTCAACAACAAGTCTGCCCTCTCATCTGTAGTCCTAACCTAATTTCTCTCACCTCTTCAAGCTCAAAAGGCAGCAGTGTTTTGATTTAAGAAAAATACATGTTCACAGCTGCGTATGCTGCTAAAAACTTAATAATAGAGGTATTTTTTTGTAGTGTACTTGAGAGTTTGCATTTTGCAACTGCTGTGTGAGCAACCTTGTCTCTGATTTGCAGTAGTAAACATAATACCGCCCAAATCATGTTTTTGTAACCAACATAATTAAAAACATTTTTTAAAGATGGGGTTGGTAACAATGGAGAAATTACGGTAAGCCCAATTTTAAGAGGATACAAGCGAAACTGCCATCCCTGCCCTCCAAAACCACCGCCCCAGGACACATGACCTGACGACTGCTGGAGGACGAGTCCACCAGAGAGCTTTCAGGAAAGGAGCAGTGATGAGAAGACCAGTTCTTTTAATAAATACATCAATAAACAACTTTATTAAATACCACAATCATTCAAACACTTGCAAAATCCTCATCACAAACGCACCTTAATTCTTTCAGCCCGGATAGGCAACCTGGCCTGGCTGTTGCTGCTCATTGCTGCGGGCTTGTGCTTTGTGCTACTGCGTTAGCTGTTGAACGGGTCTGCCGGCTCAGGGTGCGTGTACTGACTGCAGATGAGACTGGAGTTGTACTGGGCAGCTTCCAGGTGTGAATGTGCGTAACTGTGCAAATGTGATCAGTGAAACGTCCCTGAAGGAACACAAAGGTTATTTACTGATGGCTACCGGTCTGTGTGTGCGACCCCGAGGTTTTCAGCAGCCACACCTGGCCACCCCCCTGGAAAAACTCTGGGTCGGCACCGGCCCTCCACTGGACGGCCAGAAAGAACTCCAAAGGAACGTTTCGCCATATCAGTGTAAAAGGTGAGGTGAATATGTCGGGTTGTGTTTACAGCTGGTTTCTGCTCCCCCCAGAGTGACCAGCTAACGTGGGTTTAAGTTTGTGTGGTTTTGGTCAAATATCAAAAAAAGCTATTGACACAGGCTGTGTTTAGTTTTCCAATATTCAACTGAAACCATTTTTTCCCCCTAACTTTAATCAAAGTGCCTTTGTTACCTAAAGCTAAGGATGCCAGTCCTGGTGTGTGGTGCAAGAGCTTCCTGGACTGCAACAGAAGTTGCCACAGAACATAATCCAGGTGAGCCTGGTCTCATTCCCAGAGCGTCAAATACCTCTATGCACTTTGTCATGCCCCCTCATACAGATGCACATTTTACCCTTTAACGTCTTTATGAGGCGCACCAGGCTTTCAACTAACTCCACTGTAAATCCATCCACAGTGATATTAGATGCCCAGAACAAGGTGATGCACTATAAAGAGCAAAAAGTCCACAAATTGAAGGAGGTGGGGTGGTTGGATGGATCAAACTGACACATGACTTTCACCCAAGAGACCAGCGTTCATGTTCCATGAGGTTCCCCTCAGCGCCTGTATGAGACGCAGAGGGGCGTGACAAAGCGTTGGTATTTGACGCTCAGAGAGTGAGGATGGGTTGTCCAGCCAGCGTTCACGTGAACTTTAACATGTTTGTCTAACTATGGTTTGCGTGCTCATGTGGTTTCACTGTAAGAGAATGTCTGCGCAAGCAACTGCTAGCCTTCCATTTGGGCAGAGCCTAAATGTTGCATACCGTTATCTTGCAGCCATATCTGGTCAGCTGCAGTGTACGAACGCAGCAGTGCGGTTTATTTACACCTGGGATGAAAATGTTTGGAGGGGCTGTCATTTCAGAGATGCTCCCATGTAACGACAAGGCGAACCTAGGGTGCTGCTGATTTTTTCTGCAGCCAAGACACACATTTAGCTTTTGATTAACGCCGAAGAGTGATAGATGGGTGAATTGTCCCTGGCGTATGTCACCATAGCCTCCCTGCCTCCTGTCTTTCCATTCATCTCACCCTCCTTCCCCTCGCTTTTCTCTCCCACCCCTCTCTCCAGCAGCAGTAGGGAAACTGGGGATGTGAACACACACCTCTTTGCCAAGCCTCACAGCTCCCCTGGCACCACGCTGCAACATAACACCTTCCAAACCCTCCTCTTCCCTCCCTCGCGCTGCTCCCCTTTTCCTCTCTCAGCATGGCAGAACAGCATGTTTGATTTTACAGGAGCTAACTCTGCTCGGGTTTGACCTTTACGGGTCTTCAAGGCCGATACTGACATTTTTGGACGCAAGCTACTGATAGCAAAAAGTGAAGCACTTTCAGTTGCTGCCTCACCGTTTGTTGAGAGTGAAAAAACCTTTGAAATGGCATCAGACCATGAGAGAAGAGAACGCTCCACTAAAACTAATGGCATTCCCGTAGTGGATTCAGCAGCATAAACACCGCTCAAGGCATAGTGAGATACTTCAGTGATTCATTACAACTTTGATCAGATTTCTGAAGTTCTGTCCATCATTTCTGTCTGTGGACTTTCAGCTAAGACTGACGCTAAAACTTTCATAAAATCCAGACATATATGTGGTCAACTGGACAGGAAAGCCAACAAAAAAGCAAAGTCATGTCCGGGAAGAACATAACAATGGAAATAGTCAAGATGAGAACTTCCTAAAGAAGTAGTTGGATCCCCTTGATCCTAACTGACCTATCAAGATCTGATGGGAGGAACCTCTAATATCAGAGCCATGACTGGCCAATATCAGCCCAGGATATTGGTCTACACACCAAAGGTCTTCAAGCCAGCCGCCCTGACAGGATGTGCTCTCTCACTCATATTTTTCTCTCACTCCTCTCTCGCCCTTGCACCTCGCCAGCTGCCTTCAACAAGGTAATGACAGTTTTATCAGTTTAACCACGTTTGCCATCTCCAGGATTGGACTGCTCTCCGGTCCTGTCTGCTGTGCACTCAGGCTTGCTCAGCTAAAACCAGACGCTTACAAGAGCCCCTTGTATATCCATTATATCCATTATGCAGATTTACCGTAGCTCCCACTGTTGGCGTGCATGTGCTGCTGTGCTGTATATGTGTTGAAACCTGTCCAGGTTTTAACATATGGAACCCGCCTGCCAACACCTATTTCACTGACACCTAGTCTCTTCCAACTACAACCTGACGGTGATGTGTTCGGGGACATGGAAGCTAGGTAGAGGTTTAAATTAAATAGGGGGGGAAAAAATCACAATATAAATCATACAAATGAGCAGCACATTCGCCAGTTCTGCCAAATTGATTTTCAAGAAAATTCCAAGAAATATGAGAGGTTTGACGGTATTGCGTCATTGTAACAGAAAATTAACATTGCCTTAAAACCCACAGTAAACATTTTGCTCTGAGAGTAGGAGGCTGAATACCAAGTATAGTCCAGGCCAATGAAGTCTAAACCCTAATACTGTCTTATTACGTCTAGAAGTCATCACTAGATCTGAACCAGCATTCACACCGCAGCACTAAATCTAACCTCCCTCCCACCTAAAGATAGACTCCAGCACTTTTTATAGCGGGCCGAGCTGCAGAATTGCATATTCTATTTTAGACGGCCCAGGCTCACATCATTGTTTGTTTTAGCAGGCCAACCTTCCCCATGTATTTATAGGTGTCGAGGCCAGGAGAAAGACCACAGTAGCTCCATAAATAAGCTGCCGGGCCTCCAGCGAGCCTCCCGACCAACAAAAGCCCAGTCATTTCACAGGCCATTACCTGGACCTGCCTCGCGGGGAGGCTGGCCCGGCCTCCGAGGCGAGGGAGGGTCTCACGGCTTTGAGGGTGAGGTGCCCCGGTGGGAGGAAGGGAGATGTTTGGATTAATAATAAATATGGTGATTGGTTTTCTGTGACCGGAGTCTATGAAAATGCGACGGGAGTAAATGGAAAATAACCAGCTACGATGCGCTGCATCTGAGGCCGTTCGGCGCTGCGGCTCACGCCATTTTCACGTGTCTTTCATCCGCTTCCCTTTGCTTTCATCCATAAGCTGCCACTCTCTCTCTCTCTCTCTCTCTCGCAGTCTGTCTTTCTCTGAACTTTCGGCCCCAGGATCCTGCTGGAACCTCACCCAGATGCCCCTGGCTCTTAAAAACAGATTAACTAAAAAACATCACACACTTACACAGACACACCAAATCCACCCATGACGTCATACGTCGACAGAGTGTGTGCGTACCGTGTGTGTGTGTCACTGCTTATCTCTGCCTCCACAGACGCTGTGCAGAAAGCCAGTCAGCAGAGGCCACAGCCAGCGCGCTCTACAGCCTCTCTGGCAGGCAGACCTCGCCGCGCTGAGGAAACTGCACCCTGCAACACAAACAACCCATCAGCCACAGCAGCGCTTCAGTGCCGACTGCTAATCCTGGTACCTCCCTGCAAGGTACAGCGCTGAAACACCCACACAGCTTTAGGAAATGGATGTCACCCCCCCCCCCCCTCCGGCTTTAATAAGGCTTTTCAGAGTGATGAAATATTCAAAAGCATTGTTTCGCAGGGCTATTCGACAGTGGCATTTGTCCTAAATATTGCTGCGCTCATTTGCTGGGTGGCGACAGTGATGATTCCATAAAACATATGAATGGAGAGAGTTGTCACGCGGATGTGGCTGAACACTGAAGGCTCATGATCTTAAATCAGAGGGGAGCGCCGCTGACTGGCACAGTGGGGGCTCCAGCGGAGCGACTACAACTGCTAATTTGTCTCAGAATGGCCCTTTACAATTTCAAGGGCACCATAACTGTTAGATGAAGAGATGTTTTTTATTTTCCGATCGTGTCCCCGCAGCGTGCCGTGTGTGTGGTGAGGGAAGATAGCGGCACGACAGCCGTATCTTTGCTTGTTCTGGTAATATCTTCAGGAATACCTGCAATTCAAATATACTGCCTTTCTATGAGTGCACTGTTAATGTCATTGCCACTGTGATAGTCATGTGGCTAAGAAGACTGGCACTGCGCGTCTCCTTGCAGGGGACCATCCTTCATTAACCAGCTATGTAATGACCGCAGTCTTTGCCGTAATGTGACTCAAAAGATCACCTGGAAGAATGTAATTGAAAGCAGGACAAAGAACTACAAAAACAAGACACAGCTGTGGGTGCAGAATGAGAGGGCAGCCTTCAATGATTCATGGGGTCCAGAGCCGATGGAAGAGCAAAGGGGGGAGGCCAGTGGTCACCCTGGTAGTAACAAGCCTATCTACTGTGGGTTTTATAGTCAGCCCTTTTATATATGGCTCCTGTTGGTGTCTTTAGCTGCAGTACTGGGCAGTGATTTCTTTTTTTTTTTTTTTTTTTGGAATGTACAGTCTAAGGGATAACAATTTACTACTACTAGTAGTAATTTAACTATTTACCAGTCATGTTGCCTGAGGAAGTCACCTGATATAAAAGATATTCTGCCTAATGTGCAATGTCGTGCTGAAAGTAGCTGAAACAGATCTGTCTCAATCCCTTTCTGACAATATCATGATTGCTTGGACCAGCCAGCGGCAGGCTGTGGCACAGGCCGGGGGAATAAATGTGTTGTCAGAGACACACAACTCCCTGCGCTGCACTTGGATTGGTGTAAACTTCATCCGCTGCAAGAGGACGTCATGCATAACTCAATAATCACCATCCCATGGTTAGTAATGCCAGCTAATGTAGTAGAATGTGATGAAAATCAGCTTACACTTCAGAAAACTTGATATTATCAATTTAATTTTAGACCAAAAAGACTAAATTTTTGGTATGGCTAATCTGGAGTTGCAGGAAAGCTGAAGGCAATCAATGTGGGAAGAGATCCAATGCGGAGCAATCCTAATTCTTTCAGTTTAAAACAATAAAATGAGGAACTAGTGACCCACAGCGATCAGAAAAGTATTTTTCTGGCTGTAATTTGTGGCATTAAGAATCTTCTCATGGCTGTGACTTCTCTGTGGACATACTGAACCTACATTATATAGGATATGGCTTCACGGAGAAGATGGAGAGGTGATAGCTACCAGCACACACACACACACACACACACACACACACGCGCACACACACACACACAAGGCTTCAGAAATGCCAATACGCCCCACACTTTTCTTTATAGAGCGAAACAACAGCCATTAGAAGATGTAATGGATTAGCAACGGATAGAGTGAAGGGAGACAGAGAAGTGAGGGAAGAGGGGACAAACCAAGATCGAAATGATGGAGATTGGCAGATGGGTAAAATGGATTGGATAGACCGCTCTACGGATGAGAAGACAGGACGGGGAGCTGATGCCTACCGCCGCGGCGAGAGATAATGGAAACTGATTACAGAAAAAATCAACAAGGTTTCTCTCATTCCAGGAGCACTGCTCGAAAACGTGGCTGTAATATGATTGGCGAGGTCCCAGATCCTGGTTAAAACTGATTGTCACTGAGTTTGGTCCACGGCATCAACAAGTTCTAAATATAGCAAGAAAGAACCACAGGAGTGAGCAAGGTGACGGGGGAGTATAAATGTGAGCCAAAGACCCGAATGACAGGAACTGCGGCTGTTTTTAGGAGTTCTTTGTGCTTCTGTGCCGCCTTCTCCTCAGAAACTGCTCCTCTGTTTACCGCGCGCCTCCCTGGCTTATGTTCATCCAAGGGAGCAGAGGAGCTGCAGGAGACAAACAGGATGTCTGTGGGAGGACGAATGAGAGGGGGTAAATCTGACGAGGAAGTCTGTGTATGTGCCTGTGTCTCCGTGTGTGCATTAATCCCAGGAAGGACTTCCTCTGAATGGGAGCTGCTTGGGAGTTCTGTGGGAGTTCCAGACGTTGACACGGGAAACAGCAGAGGAAGAGAGAAAGAAGAAAAGAAGGAGGGAGGGAGAGAGAGAGAGGTACAAGGGAGTGAGAGGGATCAAGGGCAGCAACACTATAGAGTCCCACATACACACACACTCACGCAGAGGGAAACCACCCACAGAGAGAGCTTGCGATAACAGTGGCGGTACTGGCGTCAGTATGAGTTGATGATGATGAACACAGGCCCACCTCAATGACACGCAGCCTGAACCCACTCCAAACGCTTTTCCTCAATCAAAGCCACTCACAGACCTCTGACTGAACAAACACACCATCTGACCCGGACCCAACCGTGTGTGCAATTAACCCCCGACGTTTGTTTTCATCTTCTGGGTGTGCCAGGCGGGTGGGGATCATGGCGCAAGCAAGATGCTTCTAGTTAGAAAAATTACAGCACCAGTCGTGACGGTGAAATGTCCCAGAGCTGAAACGAATGAGATCCAAAAGATGTTTCGCCGCACTACAAGCGTGGCTCTCTGGATTTTGGCACACATGTTCATGTCCCCTTCAGGAGGAATTTTAGTAACTTTGGAGATCACCTGACTTTAAATGTAACATCATCATCAGGTCAGAATTTTGATGTCCAATACTTTTTATTACTAAATACCTGCAACCAATGCTGGTACCATCAGCCTGTACTTTATGTTTAGTGCTAATTAGCGACTATTAGCAAGCTAACTTAGATAGTGAGCATGGTAAGCATTACGTACTAAAATTCAGCATATTAGCATTGTCAGTGTGTGCATGTTAGCACACTGGTGTAAGCATTTGGCTCACAGCCTTGTTTATAAAGCATTCATGAGTTCACCTCA
The DNA here is from genome assembly GCF_017976325.1 of Chelmon rostratus. NCBI lineage: Eukaryota > Metazoa > Chordata > Actinopteri > Chaetodontiformes > Chaetodontidae > Chelmon > Chelmon rostratus. Next base: position 19,131,845 of record NC_055673.1, read on the forward strand.
TAATAAAATGAATGGAGTACATCGTCCTCTACCATTGGCTGCTTTCTTGTTTTAACTTGAAAGCATTAATGAAATAGTTATGAAGCTTCAATAAACCCATTAGTTACAACTTAGAAACCCAATATAAACTATGCATTATTGGACCATAATGTACATGCATTGTTCTCAGTGTAGGGGTTGGGGCCCTGGAGGGGTTTTAAAAATAAAATCAGTGGGTCACGAGATGATTCACATGATTTCAAAGAAGGAAAACATTCTGCAGTACATTTTTTTTGTGGAGAGTTTTGCCTCTTCACAATTCTAAAAACTATTAAAAGGGACACCGATTTTACATAGAAAGGTCAATTTGACTGGTCATAACCCTGATGACATCATGTTGACGTCATCAGGGCTTTCTTGAGTGAGGCCTGAGGCTTCAAACTTGTGATAGAAAACCTGCATTATAAACATGGAGGTTGACAAATGAGGGCAGTTAAGAATGAGGGAAGGCTCCGACTGACTCATAGTCAGGATTGAAAGTCGGGATATTTCAGCCTTCTTTTTTTTATTTATCTGTCTCCCATGAGTTCCCCTTTAAAATCAACAACCTGAGAAAGGTGTGGATTCCTGTGACAAAGGTGTGAGGGCAGGCAATGCTTACATATAACCAGCGATATATACCATAAGTGTCTGTCTTAAATATTATTTGATGCAGATAAGGAATATGTAGGAAAGTTCAGGTGAGTTCATCCTCCACTCTGTTCTTGAACTGTAATCATACCTATGAATTATCTGCCCAGATGTGTAACGCTGATTGTATCACTTCTTCACCAGGAAGTCTTTAGAGGTTACGTAACCGACAGAACCCACAGCTTGTCCTCTAATTAGACAGGGGGAAAAGTTTGGCCTGTAAAACGCTGTGTAATATATATTCCAAACTCCCTCATGAATCCCGCCTCTCAATTTCCTCATGGCCATGTGTCAGGCAGAGCTCTGGATACCACACACATACCCACGCCATCATATGTGTGCTTACTCATCATCACACCGCCACATCAGAGAGGTCTCATGCACAATACACTTGTCTGCCAGCCAAATGTGGAGAAACCACAGCGAGGAGACCAAAGAGACCAGAGAGGCCGACCCCCCCCTGCCATCCCAACACCCCCCTCCTTCCTCCTGAGTCATAAACTATCACTGCCTCAGAAGTTTGGGCTCAGAAACTAACCCTCTCGGTCTCTAACCCCGCTTAAAAGAATAGTGTCGCCACTCTGAATGAATCTGTCAGGGCAAAAACAATGATAAAGAAAAACACTAATTTAACACTTATCCTTGACACGCAGGGTGGGGGGGAGAGCGACATCAGATGGTGGAAAGCGCGTCGAATGTAAGAGCTGCGCGGTTGTGAGATGTCAAGAAGTATGACAAGGTTAATCAACGGCCGCTACTTTCTCTCCCAAAACGTTTCAGGGCCTGCGTGAACAACATTTTACAAAACCAATTATCTCTTTTGAATAAAGGGTGTTGGACTATCAAGAGTGAGCCCACTTAAACAGGGTCAAATACAATTCGCTATCACGCCACTTTCAAACAACATATCAAATTGTTGTCACTTCCATTTACGACAGTAATGTGTACCTAGTAAATTGCACTACTGCCTCTGACTGCTGACAACAGCTAATTGTAAATGTCAGAGTTATTCATGCGTGTCTCACCATGGTACGTGATTAAAAATCACCTATAGTTCTTTTCAAACGTGCGATCGAGAACATCTCATATAAAAGCTGTAAACATATATTTGAGGGGGAGATAGCGTGCCTGGGAAGAATCCCTCGTTAATTGCTGTGATGTAAAAAAAAAAAAAAAAACAAAAAAAAACAAAGCGGGAGGCAGCGTGGAGACTGGTGAGGATCCAACGGCGAGATAAAAGAAGACAAAGTTGCTCCCTTGTTACTCATTCTCCTCATTTAGTAGAAAGTGCTAGCCTTGCTACAGGCAAACACACTCAAAGAGAGGGAACGCGCAAGATTTGTGTTTTTGTATTCAGATTTTTGTTCTGTCGCCTCTGGTCACCCGATATCTGTCCTGACCAGGAGAGAGTGTGTGTGTGTGTGTGTGTGTGTGTGTGTGTGCCCACATGTGACAATGATTTGTTTTCTCTCATGACCGTGATTACAGGTTGTCAGCCATGCTTTTACTAGAGCTGATGGGTAATTTCACTCTTTAACATGGTTTAGAGTTGATGGCTAGATTGGCACACACGAACACACGCGACATATACCATACACACATGCGCACACACTCGAGCACCCAAGGGTACGCACGCAGCACACATACATACACACCGAAAGACAAACAAATCAAGTGCCATGTCTATTAGAGTGGACTAATCAGGCCTACATGGCCTGTCACAACTCACACAACAACATTATGGATAATTTGTGTCTATAACATTGCATACAATTATTCCTGCATACATTCCTGTGTGCATGGCGTTTAATGAGCCCGGCTAATTAAATATGGAAATTAATGAGATACAAAGGAAATAGGAAAAAGCCCAGTCCTGATGCATTTGAAGGAGTTGCTAAAAGGCTTTTATTACATTAGGGACTGGGAGGGAAATATGCCTTCCTCTAAGGAGACTATTAACAAACACAGTGATTAGCCAATGCCAGAACACCGCAAACTACTGCACTGTATGTTATTCTCAATACGGTGCACAGACATCATTTTGCACATTCCAAACATGAAATATTAAAAGTAAACTGCTTTTGCGCTCTTATGTTTCCTATTCATACAGTTTTCGGGGTTTTTTTTGATAATGAATCACCTCGCAGCTGGAAAATCAACATGAATCACCTTAATTACACCGTTTTCTTGTTTGGAAACAGGAGAAAAAAATATATTTCTTGGAGATCCACAACAAAGCCCAGCGAGATTGTTGTATGTGCTGCGGCAGATTCATTGTCAGTCGCGCAGTGAATCAAAAGCTTAGGCGGTGTGAATTGCTATTGTACGCTCGCCTCTTTTCACACGCCATTTCCTTCTGCGAGCGTTGCATGAGACGATGTGAAGCTCACCCTTCCGCCCCCCCCAATCAAAGAGGCCTTTCACTGAGAGGCAAGTCATCACATCATGCTGCAAGCAGTGTGTACCCCACTAGGGAAGCATTCTTGTGTGTGTCTGTGTGTGCGTGCAGTTTGCGAGGGGAGAGTCCTCCAGATACACAGGGTCAGACACAGTTTACAGACGGGCTGACTCCATCCCAAAAAAACACACGCCGTGGGACACGAGCCGGCCCCGAGGGCGCGTAAGCTCAGCTCGAAGCAAAAAAGGGGGTAACGGGAGGGCAGAGGGAGGCCAAAGTTCATTTCAAAAGGGGCTCACCCCTGGGGAAGCATCTGGCGGCGATGGGATGCAAGAAGTCGGTCAGAGTTAGGGGCTCTGACAGAAAGTCGCTCTTTATGATGACGTCATACTGAATGCTGCAAGGCACTCTGGGATTGTGCATTCATTTGAACGGCCTGCATCGTTTGCATGTAGTAGTTACTCACTACTAACAGACAACAACCAGCTCTATTCTACTGTATAATGGGGAGCTTGAACCAGATCTGAACCTGTTGTACAGCGTCAGTGTGCAGCGGCAGTAATTACAGCTCACATCCAGCTGTAGCTGACTGGACTGGACACTCTCCAGGAGTCTGTCTGACAGGACGATCGGTGCCCTGACATCTTTACTTACTTTGAATCATTCGAAAAACCCTCAACTCTCCTGAACACCATCAATGTGCTCCGACCCGCTGTGAGTCACATCACTTTGCAGGAATTATCAGAAATGGATTAAAGCATAACGATCATTTTCAAGATCCAATACAGCTCAGGTTTTTATTATGCCTGATTATACAGCGTGCTGCAGCCCTCTCAGCATCCGACCTTCCCAGTGCCCACGGGTGACCCACGGGCACAGGTCAAAGCAAACGAAGCAGAACGTCTTCACCTCTCAGGTCTTCAGTCAATTCCAAAGACATCGACTCTTGTTCCTTTCTATGAAAACAAACAGTCATCTGTTTAACCCCTGACCTCTCTTTCTCCTGATGCCACCCCTTCCCCTCTCACACTCGCTCCTCTTTTCTAATCTCTCCTCTCGTCGCCTCTCCCTGGAAAGAGAAGCGATGGAGGAAAGAAGTGAGGAGGAGGTGGAGGAGGTTGGAGGGGTTTAGCAAGTCGGCGCAGGCCTCTCCCATAGGGCTTACCTCATCCTTCTTTCCGTTCCCATCCCTCCCACCTCTTTCTCTCTGTCTTTCTTTATTTATACTGCACTTTTTTTTTTCCATTGCTATCCTTTTTCTTTCCCTTGCAGCAGAACTCTTGGCTGCATAGCTGACAGCAGCGATGTAGTGGTGCATAAAAAAAGAATAATCTCTGACCTTCTTCACCAGGACATCCTGAAGACCTGATCACGCCATGCAGCATTTAAAATGAAATCAATTCATTCCAGTGGAATCACCGCAATTAATGGATTTGGTCATGGGCCGGACTAAATCAGAGCTCAACTCTGGTGAACTCTGACCCACAAATTTGCACCGCTGACCAACAGCACTGACCTCTGAGGGAAGAGAGAGCCGGAGAGTCTAAAACGGAGGAAGCTATCACAGCTTATTAGCTGTGTGTCACTATCTAATTTATTTAACCTCCTCTGTCGGCGCATAAACTGTTGCACAGCAGAGATACATACAGCCCTGAGGCAGGAGTTGATGGCATGCATACGTCCTTTCCATGAACCGTATGACCCTATTGTTCCATTTGTGACCCAGCAAATGAGCTTGCTAAGTAGTCAGCAAACATATTTGAACTAATTGGTTTTAACTACTGCTTGAAGTTCAGAGAAGCTAATGTGGGTGATACACCGGCGCTAGCATGTTTTGACTTTGACTTGCAAGCATGTTGGCGGTTAGCTTGTAAATTGAACCAAATGTTTTGCAGATTGCTTTTGCCATGCCACTCTCTGGTGTGACAAGGCCTTTGCCACATAAACTGCAGCATAAGTCCATAACACGCTCAAAAAACTGGCATTTGTATTTGCTTTCCCCATGCTGACTCACTCCTTCTGCAAATGAACAAACTCGTGCACACAAAGAAGTGGCCTAAATCCGAGTTCAGGTGGGTTTATCCTGCGCTACATTCCTGGGTGACATTAATAACAATGATAGTAAGAGGAGAACTGCTCGGATAAGTTTGGCTGTGGTTGCACCTCTCTGAGGAGCTTCATTATCGGTCTTCAAAGAAAATGTCAACTACAAACAAAAAAAAGCATCATTAGTCTCTTTTTCTTTCTGTGGCAGGAAAAAACACAATCATTAGTGTGTTTCTCTATCTCTCGCTTTCACCATGCCTGCAAGACAGCTTTTCTTCTCAGCCTCTACTGTTAAAGGTATGTTGAACAACTCTCCCTGAGTCTCGCTTTTCGCTCACAAACACACACACACACACAAACACACACACACACACACACACACTAACGGATTATAACCATCACAAACTGCTCACATTTGCATAGATAGCAAAAACAAGTGATATGAAAGGAAAAGTTATTGCTGCTATAGCTTTCACCCTGACAAAACACAGAACGCTATATATGCTAATTAGCCATTTAATATGAATGTCTAATTAATAGTATGCAAATGAGACACCGCCATTATTGGACCTGTTTGATATGGGGATGGACGCGGTATTGAAAATCCTTGGGAAAACAGACATCCAACGCTGTCGCTCAACACACACAGGAAATCAATTTGGCTAATTGTCAAATATGCAAACATGTAAATTGAAGTCATGCATCGCCATGGCCGAGGCGCCTAACCATTGTCCCTGGAGCATGAGTGTTAGCGCGGGAGCAGGAACACACACAGCCGCGAGCACAAACACACAAGCACACACTCCTCTTATCTCATCAGCCCTTTAATGTCGTTGGTATTCAGTGCTCTGTCCTCTGACACAATGCATGCCACTAATTACCAATTCCCATGATAAGAGCATTGCCCATAGAATACATGATGGAAGATGAAGGGTCTGCCTGCTTGGCCACAGCTATTGAACATTCTGACTACACACCACTTTGAAAATTGGCTTTCAATCAACATAGTGAGGGCTGCTTAATTCCAGTTAGGAGCCCATGCTGTCCTCCCACAATGGCCCGCTGAAACAGCTGCCATCCAGGCTGCACAGACAGCTAATGGCATTGGACAAATACCTGACAGTCTCCTTCATAAAGTGTGAGGGCAAAACATTCTCATTCCCCCTGCGCAAGGATGTCTGGCTGCGCTCTGAACTACATCACCTTGCAAAACACCATAAAGCATTCATCAACAAGCCCGAAACAGAGAAAGCCACCGCATCGTTGGCATTCTCCTCCACTCACTGTGACTAAAATGAAGATAAAATGCAAGAAGAGTAGACATCACACTAAAGATTTGTTTTCTTTCCCTCTTTTTTTTTTCTTTGCAGTGAAAGTTAATTGAATTTGTATGTTAATGAGGGCTGTGCATAGCTAACGAGCTCAGTGTGCGACCCATTAACACGTTGAATGATTGTTATGCCCGGGGCTAAAATCACCTATAGGAGCTCAAACACGAAGACAAAGAGCCAGTCTGAATACATTATGGATGCATTTACATGTTCATCTACATTACATACATGATGCAGAGATATTTGTTCCTCAGTTCAATTATTGAGACCTGACATAAAAGATGTTGGCTCGGATGGGACGGCAGAAGGAAATGAAAGGAAAGAAAATAAACAAGGAAAGAAGGGCGAGAAGGCACAGCGGCCATTCAGAAATCCACTGAATTGTTTGTTCCTTACTCATTGAGTGTTTTAGCTCAATGACGACAAGTTCTCACCTTGTTCGAGATGAGGATTTGGTGTGATTCAGTCGCCCCTCTCATCACCATGACAATGTGTGAAGCACAGTGAGATCTCTCAGATATCATTACAATGAAAGCAACACTTCTTTAAATAGCCTCTCGCTGCAGAAAAACAAACGCATTTCTGTCTATGCAAAATCACAACCGCATATTACCACCACTGCCCTAATAAATATCAGGAAGTCTAGTAGCAGAGGTGTTATTTTGTTATCTAACATGTCATCAGTGTGGAGTGTAAAAAAACTAGCAGGGCTCACCTTAAGGTGGCTGGCAAAAGCAGGCTTAGATTTTGGCATATTTAACAAGAGGACCCTGCATTAGATGGGTTATTCAGGTGAGTGGATCGCTACGATATTCATGGTCAGATATTCATTGTCACCAGAGGATGAAGTGGAATAACTTTGCCGATTCCCTGACTTTTCCTCCAACGCCACCACGAGGTTGACAGTTTTGGTTTTCAAATGTTTCTACACCTGTTTGACAGAGTGCCATGAAATTTGCAAGAGATTTCCACAGACCCCAGAGGATGATCCAAGTGACTTTGTTGAAACCCTGACTTTTCATCTCTCAGCACCATCAGGCCAAATTACAGTTTGTTCAATACATTCAAACTAATAGCATTCCCATCAACTCAGCTGTAGCCTACATTGTATTTAATTCTAATTTACAATGCTAACAAGCCAGACTAAGTTGCACATTATTCCTTAACATCATTACATTAGCATGCTGATGTTAGACGTTAGTTCAAAACACTGCTGTGGAGTGTCTCTACAGACTCTTACTGTTGTACGAAAGCAAGACATTTCTGTATGTCAAAAAAGTTAACGGTCACTTGACTGGAAGAGACAAACAAGTCATTTTCATCAGACTTTACGTGTTTTGCCACTGAGTCACTGCATCACAGTCATTCTGTTTAAATCAAAGACCAGCACTTACAGCATAGCTGTCTTGTTTGTAAAGAAATCTTTACGTGATAAAAAGAAAATAAAAAATGAAGCAGTATCTGTCACTCTATTTACTCTACCCTCTCGTGTCCACTCTCGTATGTGATGACTTAACTGGGATTTGGCTCCTGGACTCCTGGACTGTTGCGTAAGGCCACTGCAGCAGTTGGATTGCAAAGTGAATATGAGCCTCTTCATAGTTGCTGTACTGCAGATAATAAGGCTTCCTCTCTGAATAAGTCTAGACATCTTTGCTCCCCTGGGGTCTTATTCATATCGTGGAGACATAGACAGGCTAATCACCACAGGCTTTCATAATGCACACACTCAAAGCACATCAAAAGGAATGGAGTACATGGAAAGTTCAGATCAACCTGGATGTATCATTCATTCCTCTCCCTTTCTCTCACACTCTCCTCCCTCGCTGCCTCAGCTGTTATATAAATTTGCTGTACATCTACCGGCTCTGCCTCCCTCCCTCCCAGCTCTCGCTTTTCCATCTTAATGGCCAAGTGTGTATGTATTGACACAACTCCTCAAAGCCACACAGCAGTGTGAGGGCAGTGCAGTCCAGCTGGGGGTCAGCTTAATGATAAGGTTAATGAGGGTAGCCAGGACTCAGGCATGCCTCCTTGAGCTATTACAGGAAGGAGAGAAGAGGAGAGGAAATGTGACAAGGAAAGGAAAGGAAAGGAAAGGAAAGGAAAGGAAAGGAAAGGAAAGGAAAGGAAATCAGAAGAGAAGGAGGAAAGGAGAGGGAAGAGTGTGAACACAGGGAAAGGAGAGGAAAGGAGTGGGGAGTAGAGGGAAGGAGAGGGGAAGAAGAGGAACATGAAGACAAGAAGAGGAAAAGGATGGTGAAGCAAAGGAACATTAATAGTGGAGGAGAAGACAGGGCTAGAAGAAAAGGCAAGGCAAGGTGAGGAAAGATAAGGAAAGGAAAGGAAAGACATGGAAAGACATGGAAAGAGAGGAAAGAAGGGGCAGGAGAGGGAAGGAAGAGGAAGGAGAGCGAGATGAGCAAGAATAGGACTGGAAATGAGACAACAGAGAAGAGATAAACAGAATGAATGGAAAGAGAAGTAGTGGAAGGAGGGCAGAGGAGGAGAGGAAAGAAAAGAAGAGGACAAGGAAGGAGAGAGAATGGAATGGAGAAGAGAAGGAAGGACAGGAAAGGAAATGAGAGGTAAGGAAAGAAAATGTGGGATGGGAGAGGGATGGAGAAAAGAGAAACAAAGGAAAGGAAAGGAGGTAGGATAAAAGCAAAGGAAATGTAGGGTATGTACAGGGAAGGTAGGACAGGGACTGATTAATGGTAGGGAGGGAGGAAAGGAAAGAAGACATCAGGGAAGGAAAGAGGATGGAAAGGAGAAAAAAAATTGAAAATGAAGGAAAGAAAAGGAAATGAAAGTAGAGAGTAAAAGGAGAGGTTGACGAAGTAAGGAAAGGGAAGGAGACAGGATGACAGGGAAGGACAGGGAAGGAGAGAAGAGGACAGAGTGGTCAAGTAAGGAAGAAAGGAAACAAAATTGGTGGAGATTAATAAAATGTAGAAGAGATGATGGGACAGAGGAGAAAAGAGAAACAAAGGAAAGAAAAAGAGAGGGAAAGAGATGTGAGAGGAAGAGAGAAAAGGAAAGGAAAAGACATGTAGGGTAGCAGAAAAGGGAAAGGAAGAAGAGAAAAGGACCGAGAAATGACGGAATGGGAGATGGGATGACAGGGAAGGAGGAAAGAGAGTTGATGAAAAGGAGAGAGGAAAGGAAAGAAGACAGCCGAGGAGGAAAGGGAATGGAAACAAGAGGACGCACACAGGCTTAATCATTCACCGATAGTAAATTCCCCCCACTATGCATGCCTTCCTGCTCTCTGCTTGTGGTTTATCTTACTGGATGGACAATAGAAGCCACTTAATGAGCACATGTGTTACTTAATCATCAGCCCAGTTGCTGGTAAAGAAGCTGTCATGCTTCCAGCAAAACGCTGGCAATCACAGCCTCAAGCTGACCGACACACACACACACACACACACGACCATTCAGTGAACATGCTCCTCTCCTTACAGAGCATATGCCCCTGCCCAGACAGCCCTGTAGGTGTAAATCCTCAACTGACAGACATATTGTAGGTGTGCGGGCAGAGATTAGCCCATTTCCTTCTTTAGTCTGGAAAAAATCCTGAATCAGCTTTAGAATACTGCTGATGCTCATCTCTAATAGCCTAATCTGCACTAAACGCATTCTGTGCATGTGTGTGTAAGCCCGTGTGTGTGTGTGAGCCTAAAGCTCCCCCTCTTTTTTTGAGATTAACCCCAAGGTGTCGGTGACGAGTTGTGGACGTGCGCTTCAGCTTTTAGCAAAAAGTATCTCATAGCGGCTTACTCTGTGGATCAGACCCGTGGAAAGAGTTCAGGGATTTCCTGTTTTTCATTTATTCACTTACGTTTACATTTAGGTATCTGGCTGATGCTCTTACCCGGGGTGACACAAAACGGGCAAAATCAGATTGGCAGAAAAGTTATAAGCAAACAAAAAGTACAAACGGCAAAGTTCAGGACATGAGTGGCATTGTAATATTCCACAATTCAGAAAAAGGATGACTTACAGGAAAAGAACTACTGTTGAATAAACTCTAGTAAAAATCTTGAATTTCATTTAAGCCGGGAAAGGGAACAGAGCTGATGTGAGGTACGTCCTGATAAGATTTTGTAGCCGATGTGGAATCTTGGGAGTAAAAGCTGCTTTTACTGGTGTACACATTAACAAGACAGCTATGTACCCAATCACAAACAGGAAACAGTTAATTAAGAATGTCCAGTTATTTCTAATAAATGGTTAACAAACTCACTGGCTGTGGCTGCCCTTCCTTGTCTTACAGCCAAGATGAGTCAAGCTTGTCCATGACCCCAAGAGCCACAAATGACACTTGACTTCCCATTGAATGAAGCACAGCATGCGGGTGTGTCACACTGTTTCTATTCGCTCACTGTTGCTCCTTCGCCTGTATTATGTGATGAAGATAAATGACTCAAAATTTGGAAATCTATTTTAAAGGCATGGTATTCAATTCATTATTTACCGACAGACAGAACAGGCTTATCTGTAAGTTTACAGGGCTGATAAGGTTAATGGTTTTCCAGCTGAGTCAATTGGGAAAGAACCCACTCTGATAAACAAAAGTATGATAGTGTTACCGACATTTCAATTATGTCGGGGTAAGAGAGTGAATCATCTGTTTATTTCTACATTGTCATTGCTGTTCCTCGTTTCCCTTTTTCATCCATCTGTCATGCAATGTCTGAAACTGCTGCCCAAAAGGGTCCCCTACAATTACAGGTCAGTTCAAGGTGACATATTGCTAACTGACTGACACAGAGAGGGATTGCATCACACATGGGGGATGACGTGCTTGATGAATGTGTCAGTCACGCATGTGACTCATACACAGCACCAAGTTCGAAGCTTATTTGGGTATGAAGGCTGAAAACATGAAATCTGGTTCACATAGTCAGTCTTAGAGGAATCCGTGCAGGATGTTCATGAGACTTGAGTTCTCACAGGCACGCTGAACTGTCCTTGCCTTCGGTACATCGTATCTGGGTTGTCAAGTCGACACCTCGTAGCTCCACGTTTGGTGTTTTTCCTAATCATAATGTCAGATAAGGGACTGCATGGCCATAATGTGAAACACTTTCATCATAGTTCTTGAAAACAGTGATAAAAAAGAGGCTTCAAAGTCAAACTGACATTTGACTTTTCCTCACTTTTTGTGTGAGGAAGTTACACGATTGGCTATATGCCAATATTTTTTCAGTTTTCAAAAGAGGATGCTGTCATTCTTGGACATATCTGTAGAACCAATGTCTGAGTTCAAGCCTGGGAGGGTGTTTCCCATGGCAGCGATTGTGACTGACAGCTAGAGTTGCTAGGAGATGCACCATCAACTTGGTAGCTAGGCTTTATAGCTAGCTTGCCTACATTAGCACATTTTACCGCATTACTCTGACATTAAAGGAGGGGTCTAGTTAAGCTGGCAGATGTGGTGATGGCGAATGACTCGTCTGTCAAAGCTCCCAGCAAGGCATAGTCCTGTAAATACAGCATGTCCATGACCTGACACTTGTGAATGTGTCCTTGAGCAAGGCACTTAACCCCGGATCACTTAGCTGCTCAGGGCCCAGAAATGAAATGCACCAGGAAGCTGCCATGTGTGAAACATGGCGTGGCTAAAATAATAATAATAATAATAACACTCATGTCCAATTCACTTGGAAAAACTTTGATCGGACCATTCACCATGCTACCAAATGTGTGCACAAGCCTGAGTGACCAGTCTTAATGCCCAGGCGCACTGGATTACACACATCACTGGTCTGCTGGCTCCACAGCATTGAAGAGATAATTGAGTGTGCGTACATGGACCCGTATATGGTGACACTTCATATGAGCAAACATAAAGCCTGATCAAACACATGAACATGGCTACACAGAATGCTGAATGGCTTTCTATTTGTGATCTTCTGTGTGTGTGAAAGCTCTGCGTACCATGGCGCTTTAAGCTTTGCAGGTGTTATGGGACTTGCTGATTAAATATCCTCTGATCGCTGGTTGGGATATGAGAGCGATGTGAAGTCGGGTGACCCTCGTGCATCACAGTGTTCACTGCCATCTGTGTCTGCAGGGAGGAAACACGTGCAAATTTGTTTTTAGCTTTATCTAATGAGGGTGGATTGCCTCCTCTGACATGTGCTGCTACACTGAGAGCTGCCCAGGACGATCGCAATCCTCGTCCAGTACCCAGAGCATCTGCCCTTAGAGCTGAACTGAGTTTTGACAATAATGTGACAGCAAATGACCAGACGGTCAAAATTCACAGCAAAGGTTATTCCTACCTCAGCGCTTGTGATCGTAGTCACAACACAGAGTCGTGTGGGGAGTTCTCAAAATCGGATGGAACAATTAATTAACAATTAACAGTGTGGGCCCCATGGCTGGTTAACTTCCTGTGTGGCCGTTGTAATTTAAGAGATGTTTTTAGCGACCACCCACACATATACTACATCAATCATATTACTAACGCTGTCAGTCCAAACCAAAATTCACCCCTACTGGAGAATGCAGGGGGCGCTAACGTGGCACAGAAATAAACAGAAGTTAAATTTCTTCTTCTTTCTTTTTTGTTGTCACAGTTTGACCAAACATAAGTCAAAAACATACATTCATTGATTTTTTAGCAAAAAAATGTACGTTAGTGCACGACCCCCATGTACAGTAAGTTCATGTAGCACAATCCGATGAGAAATAGGAAAAGACGGTCTGGGTTACAGAAAAAAAATAAAGGAAGAATTCAAATATCCTTCCTGGGTTGGAGCTTCTTGTTTGTCCGCTACTGTCAGCGACAGGATATGACAACATAAACCTGATGTGTGAAACCGATCCTGCCTCATCACACCGCTGCTGAGCTGCAAGAGCTGGATGAGTGAGCTGGATAAATATTTTTGGCTCCATGACAGGGCCCATCCTGCTCACCGGCCACCGGCTAACGGGGGTGTGAGGGTTTAACGTGGGAGGAAAAGGAAGTAAGAATAATTAGTGTTCCCAGTCAAAAACTGGATGAGGGGACCAATCGAGACAAATTACATCCTCAGGGATTATTTCACCCCAGCCTGGACGTGGTGGCATCAATTTAAGCTGTTATATAGACTGAGAGGAGGTAATTCAGTCTGACCCGGGCAGCCAGAGGATGTGGAGTGGCTTCAAAACCTTCAGAAGGACAAAGACAGAAGCATAACAACACAGCATAACACAGCCTAAACACAGGGCGAGAGATAGATGAGGAGAGACGGCGAGAGAGAAGGAGGTGATGAATGGTGTTGTTTTTCTCTGTAAGGAGGATAACTGTATCCTCCTCTGGGAGCAGCGGAGACGGAGAGCGTCTGTGAGCACCAGTCATGTGTCTCGGAGACAGCCAATGGAAATGTGGGGATTTGGTTCATGCGCGAGTTTACTGGGTCAGAGTCAGAGCAGCGGAGGAGGCAACAGCCAATCGAAATACATAGCAGCGTCTGAAGGATTAGCCAATGAGGTTGGAGTCTGGTGTCTGGTACCAGTTGATGTCTGACAGTTAGACAGACTGTATCTAATTACCACAGCCAAGGCTCAGCATGGGTCTGTGTGCACGTACGTGTGTGTGTGTGTGTGTGTGTGTGTGTGTGGGTGGGTGTAACTGAGGAGAGAGGGAGTGAAAATTAGAATTAGAAAGGAGGAAGGTGGTTTGGAGGTTTTGGCAAAAGTTGAAAACAAGATATCATATCTGGAAAGCTGCCACGGGAAAATTAAATTGTGCCAAAAGACAGTTTGAATATAAATATACAAGCCCTGAATTCAGAAATGACTTATTAAATTAGCCATATTAGGTAGTGATACATCCCATTGCTCTACATGCCTATTATTAAATAAACTCATATCTGGTACAGTGTGTGAACAAAGGAAATGTGTAAAGGCTGGGTGTGTGTGTGTGTGTTAAAGTGTGTGGCTTTCTGTATATTTCTCCATTTCCTGTATGAATGAATAGACCATGAAAAGAGAGTCCAGTTTCCCACAGTGTAATGTCTATTATTGTCTGTAACACATTGTTCTTCTCACTGCAGGCAGCTTCACCCCATTCACCCACTCTATTAGTGACTGGACAAGACAGAGACTGCCAGGTGTTAATGGCACACACACACGCAATGTACACACGTATATGCACAGACACACACACACTCACACATACTGTACGCACATATATGCATACGCACACTCATGTACTCAACCTCAGCCAGAGGTGAGCGGGGGTGACAGACAAGGGCAGCTGGTTGGTGGGTTTTTCCTGTTTTTCCTGTTTTGACTGCTTCTGTCTGAGCACAAAATACTTTATACACACACACACACACACACACACACACACACATACACACGTTACTGTCACACAATGGCATTGTCTGGAGGCTGCCTTGGCCTGTTTTTCCCTTCTGCTCACTTGCAGGTTTTTATATCTGGCTCCTCAGGAAATGACGCTTCATCAAGATAGAATGAGCTTGCTCCACATACCCTGCAGTGGAACTACTAACCTAAAGGAGTTGGGGATACGCTAAGTTCATACAACAGTATCTCATCTGCTTAAACCACACCAACCACTGAACCTTTGCGGCCTTTATGTTCCAGGCTGTTTCTTAGCTGACAGAGGCAGCCCGAGATGTCAGTGGGCTGATTTTCTGTAGCCTCTCTACTGTAAAAGAAGGGAAAAGAGAAGAGGCGCATAACACAAAATTGATAAAACTCCGAACAGCAATGGAAAAAACACAGAAACGTGGTGTTTGCCTGCTAAGAATCTTTATTCTTTCACCAAACTGTGAGCTGAACAATGCAAACATTTTCAAATGTGGCAGCAATAATAATGAGAGAATCAAACTAATGATTTGTAGTAAGCCGACCTCCCTCCAAAGTATGACATTATATCCCCAGTGAACATGAATACAAACATAAGTTCAGGCTAATCAGAACCACATTTAAGTATTCCTTCAATATAAATGCCGTTTACGTTCTAATGTCTGTATTTCAGTTCTGTTATATCAGTTTTCCTTCAAATTCTTGTAAGTGTTGGTGATCGTCTCTTTGGAGTAATAGCAGATGACGACATAACTCAATGTACCGTAACAACAAGCGTATTCTTCAGTGATCAGTTTCTATTGAAATGTATTAATGGACAGCCAGTGTGGTCTATTGGATAATGTAGCAGCTGGCACAGCTAACAGCGGTCACCCGGCCCAAAACATGCAGATTAGCTTGTAGCGGCTCGCTAAGACTCTCCTGTTTCCAGTCTGAAGCTAACTGGCTGCTGGTTGTAGTCATATCTAACACACACGAGAGTGGTATCAATCTTCTCAACTAACTCTGAGTGAGAAAGCGATTAAGTGCATCTCCCAAAATGTCAAACGATTGAGCCTCCATTTGGGAAAAGCTAATCTGATGCCTCCGGGCAGTTATGACAGTGACTGGTGTAACTATCCGAGGCACTAACTAAGAGGGGCGTGTTCAAACGAGGAGGAAAAAAAAGAAAAGGCCATGTGCGAGCGCACATTCATGCGCTTAGGAGCATGTGTTCGTTTGTGTGTTCTGACTTTGATCGCTGACAGTGTACAGAACAACCACATCCTACCGTGACAATGCTCAATTTGTTTTGGTGAAGTATAATTAATACCAGCTTGTCTTTTGCACATGCTGTCCAGTATTGGCATCAGCACACAAGGGTTCGAATCCATCTGGCCAAAGACCTTCGTGTAACTCATCTCTCCTCTCTTCCTCTCTCTAGGATCTCTCTCTTCCTGAATAGAAACTTGGACCATTGCACTAAGCAGCTAAAAACCCTGATCGAGGACCAGTATTAGAGAGATGAAATAACAATCCTGTGTTATCCATTCAGTGGAGAGCATCAGTACTGGTAGTGCTCCAACCCGGCAAAGGGCTGTTGTTGTTATTCTTTGATCAGACCAGCAGGAATAACAATCTATAATTCATAATGCTCAGTCTAGTCTGGGAACACTAGGCACTGCACCTTTAATTATTGATCAAACAGAACAGATTTAATATCAATCACTGAAGCATAGGCAGAAGTCTGCAAAGTAGCAGAAATGGGGGGGATCTCTCGGGCGCTGCCGTCTAACCCTCTAATGAAAACAAAAAAGAAATACAGTACAGCTAATGCTGTGGTGGTGGTGTGCAAACAGGAACTCAGGCTTAGCTCGGACACTGATTCCCTGAGACTACAACTCACAGGACTTTGAAGGCTGATACTGATGGTCTGGGATCTGAAGCTGCCAATACTCAGTACTTTTACAAATCATTCTACATCATTCTTCAATATCTTCCATGAATTTTATTCCAAGAGAAGTGTAAAAACCTCTGAGGCAACACCGGCTCCTTCCACTGAAAACATAGTAGCACTGCTAATACTATTACTACTACAATTACAACCACTACTTGCCTATGACTTAAACTACTAAAGCAACGGTTAGTAATAGTACTAGTACTATTACTAACCGTTGCTTCTACAACTACCACTACTTCTTTTACCACCATTGCTACTTTTGCAGTGGTGCTATTAAAAATATTCAATGTGCTACTAGTGCTACTCATAGTACTAGTAATTATTGCCATTAATGCTATTTCCTTTGCAACAACTATTATGACTACTAGTACTAGTATTAGGAGTATTACCATTACTGCTATTACAATTACTAGAGTCCAACAAGGGGGCATCAATTATATTAGGTTGCAGTGGTGATGATGATGATGATGATGATGATTATGATGATGATGATGATGCTACTTGCAGCTGGTTTCACAGGTTTGGGTCAGTCAGTCTTTAGCAGAACTGAATCTTTGCAAGAGTCAGTTTTGAAAAGTGCTGCTCACAGTAGCAGGTTGTTGCTTTGCAGCAACCTGCTATGCATGTGTTGCATTCAGGGACTGCTCAGAAATACATGTTAGTCCACTATTTTGTCTTTTTCTTTGTGGAAAAGGCCTGAAATACAAACATGCACACACAGGAAGTGCAATGCAATTGTGGGGAGAGAGTTGCATGTCTACAACTGCAACTACTGCAGTTACCAATGCTACTACAAGAATAATCTCTACTGCCATTACTACAATTACTGCTACAACCTCTGCCGCAACCACAATAACTACTACAACTACATTTACTACTAGAATTATTCTTACTGCTATTATTACAACTATTACACCATTACTAATACTACTACTATGCCACTGCATCTGCAACAACTATTACCTCTACAAGAAGCACTAACAGAGCTTCTATTATCACTATCACTGCACAACTACTACTTCTCCTCATATTACTATATTGGTAGCAGGACTAATGCTACAATTACCACTTGAAGTAGTATTACATTACTACTATTACTATCCAAATAAAACAGTTGCAACTGCTGTTGTGGTATTACAGTATTACAACAGCCACAATCGCTACTGTTACCTCTACTTGACTCACACTAGTGTGACAACTTCTAGTATTGCTTCTTTACTGGTACTACTACTACTACTACTACTACTACTACTACTACTACTACTACTACTACTACTGTCTCTGTTCATGTACCTAATTACTACTACTACATGGACTGTACATGCACTACTACCTCCATGTGTACCTTTGCAGAATCCAAAGAATGTTAGTTCACATTGAGAGCTGCCACAGTCAACCAGATCAATTACTCCATAACGTATTCTGTAATATATACTGTGGGTAAGAGATATAATGTAAACCTTCATTTCAGCCAACAGTACTCCAGTGTACTGCTTTAACTCTAAATTGAGACATCAGGAGGGAGAGTAGCAAGGCAAAATGGCTTTAGTCCACTGAGTGGGAGAAATGTGCAGCTGAAGTATACTGATTACACTGGGCCTGTAAGGGGCTTGCAGCTGTAGAAGCAATTGAACACACGCACGCACACACACACGCACACACACAACGCAAAAGCCCAACATACTTGCAGCTTCCTGCCTTTTACTGTCTATTGTTATATTTAGTGACACAGCTCTCACAGACCACTTTCAACACTCAGGGTGCAATTAGAAACGGGCAGACATTTTCTTACACTTGCACACAGTTTGACACACACACACAAACACAGGAGAATTCCTGCAGCGTGAAGGGGCCCTCGCCTTCCACTCAGTGCAGGAATGCAAGGAGAGAGAAAGAGAGCGACTGGGACTTTCCCCAGGATCTCAGAAAAAAGGAGGGAGAGAGGAAGCAGACAGTGGGAGCGACGGAGGACAGGAACAAATACAGGAGGAGGGAAAATGGATGGGTTGTCTTGTGTATGGGCTCGTTTCTGTTTCCCACAGTGGAAATGACCCACTTATTACTGCACACTGTGTGAAAAAGGCCTTACAGCATGAAACAGAAGAAGATAAAAAACCATGAGAAATGAAACGAGAGATTGTGTGACAACTTTCCGTCCACTGTACTGAAAAGCTGGGAGGTTGGAGGAAGTTGTCAGGAGCTGCAGAAATGTGTCTCTCTCTGTCTCTCCCTCTGCTGTCTCTCTCCCTCTGTCAAGGTTAATGGTGTGTCTCCAGAGCTTACTGCAGTTGCCACTGGTGTTCCCATTGATCCCACACACAGCCACCAACGCTGCTCCCCATATGGCACCGCTGAGGGTGTGTGCATGTGTGTGCGATAGGGATCAGTAGTCTTGATTGTGACTCAGTTTGTGGCATGTGTGTATGAGTGAGTGTGTGTGGTCTTCTCGGCGAGCCAGCTGCTGGCATTCAGGGTGTGTGTGTGTAAGAGTAGAAGAAAACCTCTCTGACATTAGCAAACTTGCCATGTCATCTCAATCCAGGGAGGCCTCACTATGATAAAAGAACAAGGAATCCTTTCACCCCAGTGTGTGTGTGTGTGTGTGTGTGTGTGTGTCCACATTCTTGCATAAAGATGTGTGCATCTCAGTACATCTGTCTGCCCTTAATTATGTGTATGTGCGCACATTTTTGTGTCTATGCATGTGCATATCTACTGTACGTCCAGGTGCTTTTGAGTGTGTGTGTGCGTGCAGGTAAGTCTGTCCATGTATGCGTTTGCCTGCATGTAAGTACGTGTGTCTGCCTTCATTGAGGGTGGTCTCCACCTGTGGAATACACTGCATAGGCCTGCGTGTAGTTGCAGAGGCACTAGAGGCTTCATTTCTGTGCAGAACACATCCTTCCCCTGACTAAATAAAAGTCCAAACACTGCAAGTATGTTTAAACTAAGGTATAGCAGCTCAAATGTCAGAGAAGGACACAGAGAAAGTGAAAAGGAAAGGAAAGCCCCTCATTCTGCACATACTAGTATATCAGTTTTAATCCTGTTTGACAACTTTAACTGATTATAAATCAACTGATTCACATAGGAATGTGTGGGTTAGCTAGCGGTAGCTAGTGGTTTGTGTCTTGGGTGTTCTGCAAAGATGCAATATGAGAACTGGATACTATGTCCATTCATTCCAGTTAAATTTGATCACCCACTTTCCGCCACTCATGACATATGCTCATTAGTGTCTTCCCCTGGCCCCACTGGCACGTCCCATAGAATTGCATTGTCATGATGTCATAAACAAAGAGAAGACTTTTCTAGGCGCTATGGAAATCTTGCTATGTAAGTTTTAAATCTTGGTTAAATGGCCTAATTTCCACAGTGATATTCAACCTTGTCTGCCCTTCAAGGTGTCCTGTCAACAGACTTTTATAATGTCTGTCTATGTGGAAAAAGCTGTGGGGGCCAAAAGAGATTGGTCCTCTTTTTAAACTAGAATCTGTTCTACTTGCCTTTATAGAATGACAGATTCCTTCCTAATAAAACCTCCACAATGCATATTTTAAATTAGACATTGTTGACATCCATGTTTTTTCTAGCTTGCCTTTGTTGGTGCTTTAGTACATATCCATGTTCCTACATTGGGGATCTATTGATCTGGTCATCTATTGACCTTTACTCAAGGTCCACTTGAGTAAAGATAATTTTTCTTACTATAATTAATTAATTTATTACTTTAGCTAGCTAACTACCAAGGCTTTCAAGCTTCTGAAGTGGACCTCGACATTAGATTGCTTTGTCAAACTGAATAAAACTTTCACAATCAAAATTCAGTCTTTTATTTTGTTAAAAATATAAGGTTTTCTTTTTCTTTTTTTTTTTTTTTTACCAGCCATTAGAGATACCAGATTAGCTCAGACAATAAAAT
This sequence comes from Chelmon rostratus, assembly GCF_017976325.1. Classification (NCBI taxonomy): domain Eukaryota; kingdom Metazoa; phylum Chordata; class Actinopteri; order Chaetodontiformes; family Chaetodontidae; genus Chelmon; species Chelmon rostratus. The sequence goes on from NC_055673.1 coordinate 19,152,481, forward strand.
CCAAGAATCACAGTTCTGCTTTTTGTAAACCATGATGGAAGAGACCGTCTAAGAGAAATTACATGAAGCAATAAAAGCAATAATAACAGAGACTGACTGAGAAGCTTAGGCTTTCTGTAGAGCTTGACTGAGAAAACCACCATCATTATCATAATGAGGGTATCATCCCTGGCCATGGGGTATATATTTTCGCATTATTTTATATTATTTTCATGATAAACCATGTCAAACAGTGTCAGAAATAACTAGTGTGGTGTGGGAGCATTTACCCTGCCTTAAGAGAAGGCTAATCCACCTATAAAACTGCATTAGGAATATAGTTGTACAGGAAATTTTCTTGACATTGAATATGTTACATCAAAAACTGAAAAATGTCAAACCAAAAATATCAGTATTGGCCTTCGAAAACCCATATCAGTCTAACCGCAGCTGGCGTGTGAGAGAGAAAAAGAGGGAGACTGCAAACCACATCTTAGCCTGCCAAAAATCACATTTCCCCTCTACAGTATGGCTGGTTTACATTAAATCTCACACATGCATGGCGGAGATCGAGTCCGCCCACTTCACATTTCATTACCAAGAAAAGCTCAAACTGTTACACAAGCCCCTCCAATACAGCAGAAATCTCTAATGTGATTTCATCAGAACGTATGATGAAAAAGAACTGTAAAAAGTGGTAGTTACATTGTGGGGAGAAGGTATAGGAGGGGAGTGAACCACTATAAATTCATCCCATGGGATTAGGAGCTATGGAAACCAGAGAATCTGGGGTCAAACATGGCCCCTACATGTGTGATCTATTGGCCAGAGTAGTACAATACTAATGGCAAGGGAACAGCCACATATCACATGTCCCTACTGCTGAATGTTCACTTAATGAAAGTTGTTCTTTAGACTTGCAGACAGCAGAAACCCTCTCTAAAGCTTTGGTAAATTTTCTAGCTGCACTTCTACATTTTAGTGATGTGAATGCTTTGGGAAAGTAGAAACTCCACAACGGTGCCTTTTGCATTCAGCAATGTTAAAGGGGCAACGTACCCTATGACCAAAAACCAAAACCCCTCAGAGATAACCATGATGACGTCATAAGGGAAATAACCCCAGATAATATCATCAAAGTTGTCTGAACTCAGGTTTCAGACTTAAACTATACAAACCTGAGGTAGGAGTTTGACAGAAGTGAACATTTACCAGACACGCAGAGTCTAACAAAAGACACTATTGAGTTGCATTAGGGGAATTGTAGGATCCAATTTTTTTTGGACTTTGACCCATATAGCTGAGTAAAAATCATGGTATCTCATCTTCTGCAGCTTCAATTATGAGCATTCATTTTTAAATCTGTCTCTCACAAGTATCCCCAACTTAAAGACACCTCCACTCAAAGGAGTGCTCCACTTATTGTTGCTTCACTCAATGTTTGACCCTCACTGTGCAGAGTTCGACATCTTTGGTTTCAGGTTCATCCTCCGAACGTTTCTCTGTGTTCACTTTAAATAAGTTGAAGACGCTCATATGTGCATGATTTTGTAACATCACATCTAGCTTGGAGCCAGCTGTATATGCAACTTGCACAAGTGTGATGTGGAAACGTCTTGCATTCATACCATTCTCTCACTGTCAGCAATGTTATCTGATGTTACTGGTTCTGAAGAAAAAAACATACTTAGGACTAAATTCATCTCCAATTCACTGAGAATTTATTTCATACATACTGTAGGTGCGGAAGTGAGTGAATCCAACTTCTGAGTGATTTGTTGCTGCGGTAATGCTAGTGCTAATGCTGGATGAGCAGGAGCAACAGAATGAGCTAGAACTAGACTGAGATGGGGAACCTCCGGCCTTCGGGCCGTATAAGACAGTTTGATCCGGCCCGTGAGGCAGTTCACAAACAGAAAGAAAAGTGATGTCTTTTTAGGGATAAAGACAACCTACAATAAAATGGTAGACTTAACACGTTCTTTCGAGCAGTCCCTGAACGCAACACACACGTTGTGTTGATACCATGTCAACACATCATGCTGACTGTCAACAAAACAAAAGTAGTTTTGTTGAAGTAAAAGGCAAACTAAGTTAGTTTGCGGGGATGTGTTCATAATGATGATAAAAGCTAATCTCAGCATCGTTTGATCTGAAAACGTGCTAAACTGGATGAGCTGCAAGGACAAATGCACTTGAAGTTGATGCTTTTCGGTGGAGTTTGGATGTCCATCAAGCAGCTTTCACAAGACTAAGAAGCAAGCTAAGAAGCTAAAACCTCATTCAGAAGGAGAGACTTGTTGCTGCTGGAGAGCTGTTAGCACCAGACAAAGTAAAATTGTTCTAAAGTGTCAGTTTGTCAGGAATAACTCATAGAGATGAATGAAAGCCTATTGTGGAAACTCAGTGACAGCAAGTGTCTGTGTGCTTTGTCCTTCATGGTGCACATTAACCAAGATCATCTCAGAGCTGAACTTCAAGCAGCAGCTTCTCAGCTTTCTGCTTTCAGATGATGAATTGTTCGAAGGGAAATTTAAGCTGTGGCAACTGGAAAGAGGAAACACTGCATGTTCCTGCTCTGCAAGAGCAAAAGCTGCTGTGACGTCTGAATATGAGTGTGAAGACTCCTTCAGGCATTTGGTGAGAGGTTTCAGGACATGAACAGTAAACAAAAGGAACTGAATATATTTGCTGTTTAATGTGGAACCAGCTGATGTTTCTGACAACCTACAACATGAAATCACTGAGCTGCAAAGCAACAACCTGCAATCTGACTCTCGCAAAGACTCAGTTCTGCTCTAGACTGACTGACCCAAACCTGGAAAACCAGCTGCGAGGAGCACCATCATCATCACATCTGACATCAGACACCTCACCTGCTAAGTACTGGTACTGCTAAGGGGGGCAAGGTGGGCTTAAGCGAGCACCCCCACTCCCCCCGTCGTATATGCATAATAAGCCTTTCAGGTGCAGCCCAGACCAAACAAACATCACACACTACGTGAAAAGAGGTGCCTATTTGCTTTTGGCACTATTTTGTATATGTTGTTTGGAGTGATCCGAAAAGCCCTCTCTTGTTCAGTCTTCTGTCTGTTGTATGAATGTAGTCATGTCCTATATTGGCCTATGTTTTAATCAGAAACACTACTGCCAAGACAGTGGGCGAAACCTAATATTCCAAAGCCAGCGTACACCAGCTAATACTGTACTGCAATATTTCAAACTGTATTAAGACGATAAAGTCTGTTTCTGGAGCTCCATATGGATCAGTTTAAACACACCCTGGTTTGGCCCACTTTCAGAATGTCACAGGACATTTATCTTTATTCCCTTCTTCCTTTCCATACCTTATAGAGAAATGGCTTTTACAGATGTGCTCTCTGCACACTCATCTACCTCTCTTTCTCTCTCTCTCTAGCACTTTGCTTACATGGTTTTCTGCCTTGTGCCTCACACTGTGCCTGTGTACACTTATAGAGCTTTCCATCTGGAAAATATATCCTTCCACTCGACGTATAGAAGCACAGGAGGAGAGGGCTTTTGTCATCTTCATCCTTTCATCTCAGTGCCTTCTCTTCCTCTCCTAATCAGAGATGTAGTTGAGGGAAAAGCGACTAAAACCCACTTGCCAACATGTGAGTTTTAATGGGTGTACCCAGCTATGATATGATGATAAAAAACATGGTGTAAAATGGTTTGTAGTGTGAAACTGATATACAGGTATCAGGATTTGCAATGCAAGCAAGCATTAATTAATCATTTTCTGATGGAGGAAAGGGTATTTAGCGTAATACTATTATTACACGGTTAATAATAATACATGGAAATATAATAATTAGAATTGTCTTATAATAGAGCTTGAAGAAAAGAAGAAAACACCATACTTTCTATGAATAAAGTACTATTTTTCCTCCAATCTCTCACAGCAAGTGGTGACTCAACCTGTAGCCAGTTCATGAAAGCTTTTTGATGAAAACACCTCTGGCTCACATAAAGCGATGTGTTTTGCTCGAGTAGAGGCAGCGACAACGGGGCGTTGAAAATGAGAGCACCACCTCCAGAAATGAAGGGCTCATCAACAGGAAACACAGAAAAGATGTGAAAATGCTGCTTCATTGATCAACCGTCCCTCATAAGGCCACTGCAAATGCACCATTGCCACTTTAGCAACAGAGAGGTTGTAGAAGTTGCTCTTTTGCTTTTAATTTCAGTATGTACCATTGGTATTCTAGGATAGATTCCCAGAAGATATGAATGGGTTCTGGGGGAAAATTCTCACCATTAAGGTTCATCCAAGCTAAATAAATCTAACACCGTTGTCCATTAGAATCTTTTATTTTCACAGTCATTTTCCTTTAATGAAATCCAATCAATGCACAACAGGATGAGTGTGGCCTTTCTTGACCTCATCTGATATTTTCCTTTGCATAATATCGTGCTAATCTCATGTCACAGTTTTGCATTGATTATTTTTCACACAATTTAATTTATCACGCCACACACACTTTGCTGAAGGCCTCTTTGCCACACAATTAGCATTTCACTAGCAACGGTCAATAAAATAAGTAGTTTAAGAGTGAATGTTCTCAAAGCTGATGTTCAGATTTTACTTCAATGAACAAACAGGACATTTTCGGTAAGCCTATTAGGTGTGAGGGTCACAGATTTTATGTTTTATGATTATTTTTTTAACTACACCCCAGTTTTTAGATTACAAAATTAGCACCCACTTAGCAAGGCCTATGATGACAACTTTACCAAAGGATTAAACCCACCAAGATAGAAGTTAATCTCATTTTCTGTTACCCACAGATATACTTTCACAAGAACATTGAATTTAAGACAACTCTGAAGTGAAACAGTAGATCTTCTGATGTAGCCTACAGGCCAAAGACATTTCAAGCAGCGCAACAAGGCCCTAATGACCAATGTCTAAGCCATGAAAGCACATGGAGATGCTGGTGAGAACAGTTCAACACAGCTGAATTGTGTTTTATTACCAGCTGTACGCCTCACAGTGACCCTTCTGAACTGGAGGTCACAGTCTGGCCTTTTTCTTTATCAGCTACATCCTGCTCATACCCAACCTGAACGCCCCTGCTTCTGCTCCCAAACTCATCTCTAAAAACAAGAGAAATTCTGAAGAGAATCTGTGTCAAGTCTCGTAAGTTTGCCAATATTCGACCTTGATCAGCGTCTAGACGCGCCGTGACACACAAACAAAACCTGAGCGCTTCTCCTGAGTGCACTGTTTCAGATGCAATGACCCCACCTGACTCTGGTCCACTTATATAAGGAAGGATTACACAAGCAAAAAAACACCGCGAGGAGCAGACGAATATAGCTCAGTGAGGCTCCGTGTATATTTGATCAAGCGTGTGAGCTACAGTATATGTGAGGGGAGCAGTGGAGTGTGTTTGAAAGAAAGAAGGATGTGCATGAGTCTGTATGTCAGAGAGGGGTGGAGGCAGACAGACAGCGATGGAGGGGAAGGCGGCAGGGGGGCTAGCACACATTTTCTGGGGTTTGGGAGTAAGAGAGCAATTTATCATCTCAGCGCAGTTTGAATGTATAAACTGTTTGGACTGTTGGAAATTTACATTCTATACAACTACTTTGACAGTATTGTTTCTGATGAGAGCCACAGCAGTCAAGTTAATGCGCTGAATTAGTGTGAGAACAAAAAGGGAGTTGGGAGGAACAGGAGACAGGAGGAGGAGGAGGAGGAGGTGGTGGTGTGGGAAGTGGAGGTGTGGGTTTGACTTAAACAGCAGAAGGACTGCTGGAGCTGCTTCCACACTTCAAGGGCTTCAGTGACAGGGAAGCTGCTCTGTTCAGCACCGTCAGCAGTTTTGTACACGTGTGTGTGTGTATGTGTGTGTGTGCGTGTGGTACATGTGTGCCTATCCACAGGGAATGAAAACTCGCCGTGTTGTTCTTCCATTAAAGCAAGGACACTTTCCTACACAGGCGCAGAGGACGTGTATACACACACACTGCACAGCCACATACTGCTCAGTACACTGATGCATGGCTGAGCTCATCCACTGCACTGATACGGGCCCCTTTCTCAAATTCAGCCGCTCATTTTCATTCAGCTAAATATTTCATGTGATATTATTCAATACTTCATCGGTTTAATGAACTCTCATGTGGCATTTTGATTGGATTCCACACAAGTATGCATGAATACTGTATGTACTGCTAGACCTGCAGTGTTAGGCTGGTTACTTGAAACATTTAATGGATTTCAAATGACACTGACTCATTGAAGACATCACTTATTTACTTAACAGCAAAAGCAATAAGTTACGTTACTCGTTACTCTACTTTCGGTACTCAGCCCAGCTCCATCCAAACACCATCTAAACTGCCGTTTAGTTTTCTATGTGCAAAAATAGAAAACATGACATTGTGGTTTGACAGCCGGGTATTTCCTCGCCATCAAGCTTAGCCCTGATGACTGACCGCTTGCTGACTCCAGAGAAGCTAAAATGACACAACAAGTAAATAACACAACTTCTAAGTTACAGGCAGTTGCAGTTCTCCACTTTTGGTCGTTGTTAACTGATTCGCCCCACAACTCCAGCCCCTAAGCAAGAGACAGGATTAAATCAACCCTCAAAATGGTCAACTCATGAAGGAGAATGAGGAGATAATTGTGGGGTGTAGCCAAATAAGTGTCATCTTCTTTTTTCAAATTCGGGTTTCATCACACAGAAAAGATTTAAATGAATACATAGTAAAAATCTGTTGGCTCCAATCCAGAAGAACCACGCTGGTTTAACTTTACCTCGTGCTCTATGCGAGTACACATGCTGCAAGAGACAAACAGCCACCAGGAGAAAATCCCCACTGTGCACTGTGTTGTCAGACCCACACCGACTGTTACTAAATGATAGCAAAGGACCCATAAAAGAGCACTTTGTATCATTCAGGAGGCTGTGATGAGTGAAGAAAAATGAACGTCAAAGCACACACTCGAGTCCGTAGTAGGATGGCACGGTGGCACCCAGCAGTAAAGTGCACCCATCCCTGGCTGGCACATAGGACACCCATTCACTCAGTGACAGGGTGTCACACCACATGATTTATGATGGGTAATTATGGTTATGGAGGTGACATCATATCCTACTCGCTGGCTCCCGCATGTATCCGTGCTGTGTATATGTGTGTCTGTGCATGTGTGTGCGCTCGCATGTGTGTTCGTGACTAATTAGTTATGCTGTCTGGATCCAGCAGCGACTGTCTTTGTTTTTCTACAGAACGGAAGACAAGGCATGTCACAACAACACATCTCGCAGCTCCTCCAGACGTGCAGCAATGCACACGCGTAAACGCACAACGTTCGCACACATGGGTCCACCAGAGACCGCCGCTACCCCGCTTTCATGTTCAAATTTAAATGTTTTGCTCGATCCAAGAACAGGCTGGACTTTTTTTTTTTTTTTTCACCGAAAGGTGGGCCAAAAGTAGCAGGAGAACAGGAGCGATCACTCACATTTCTTGACAGAGCTAACCATCAGTTTACCACGGTCTGAAATTGGCGGCAGTGAGAAGCATACAATTAGAAATCATTACTCTGCACCTAACTGCTGCTGACAGGCATGGGCACGACAAATGAGAAAATGGAAAGATTATAACACAATTTCTCTCTCCTGTGCACATCTGCTAATTCACTTGCCAGTTCTAAATAAATGCATTCATTTAAAAATGATTTGACAAACCATGCCTACCTCTTGGATTACTGAGAAAAAACGCTATATATTTACAGGGGGGGCTTTGCACAGTTAAATTAAATCCATCACCAACCTGGAAGGTATTTTTTAACACACATTTTTCATGTTTTCCTCAGTCTTGACAGAGCACTTTCATGTTGTTTGTGGAGTTTGGAGGCTAACAAACTCTGCACAGGTCACTTCCTGCACTTAACGTGCAGGGGTCACTGCGGGACACACGTGTGTCCTTAATAAGCCAATTTGGTGGAAACAAAATAATGCAAAAAAAAAAAAAAAAAAAAATAGATTAGACTCTCTGCCTTGAGTCACCATAATGAGTAGCATTACTTTTTTTTTTTTTTGTGCTGTTGAGTGGGCTCATTTCAGTATTCACTCAGAAGCATGGTCATAGCCACAGGGGCCTCATTTAGGAATGGGCTTCAAAAGTCCATATTTGAACTTTAAACTGCTATTACGGCAGCGCCAGAAAATCAAAACAACCTATTCCTTTTGAAAGTCACCACAGATCAACATTTAGATTCTGTGTTAAAAAAAAGAAAGAAAGAAAGAAAAAAAAAATCTCTTTGCTCCCTGACCCTGCAAATATTTGAACAAAAGTGACCTTTTGCAGCGTTTCACCCTTGGCTCAAGCACTGATGAAAACTTCACAAACTCCCTGGCCCTCACTACTTTTGTTTTTTTTTTCAGCCAGGGCAAGTTAAACAACGCACTGTCCTGAATTTAAATTCACAAGGTCATAAAGAAATATTATTCATATAGCACCAGCTAGGCTGATGTCCAAAAACCTTCTTTTCCCTCCCCTACATTACCATAGATAAGTTGAATATTATAATTACATCACACACCGTAAGAACCACTCCACTGTACCTGATCTCGTCTGGTCCGTCTGTAGGCGGGCAGTGTGGCTCCTGGTATAAAGTCGGCACTTTGTATGCTTGGCTCTCCACTCTCCTGCCCTCTCGCTTTTGCGCTCGCACAAAACGCTCTGCTCTTTCCCTTCCTCTGCTGCCTGAGCATCAGACTGTGCCTCCCGCAATGCTCCCGTCAGGCTGCGTAGTTTTGTGGACGGCACAAACACTGAACGGTTACTGGAGCGTATAACACCTCGCTTGAAGCCGGGCTCCCAAGCCATCACAAGGCATGAGCAGACAATCATGGAGAGCACACAGCTGCAAGAGCACACAATTAACAGCATCTTATTTATCTAAACGCACGCCTGACGTGTATCTGATTACTGCATTGAAGGAAAGAGACACCACATATGCTTTCAAGGGCCGTCCATTTATAAGAAGGAGGTGGACAGTCTCTCGCCATGGGGGAAGAATAATAACTTAAGAGCTGAGCGCTGAAACCGGCAGGAAACATGGAGGACTGACTTCTGAAAGAAACCGCCTGCTCATCATCCCTTGCAGATGAACGGCTCAATAGTGAACTCAGCCGAGTCTGTAATGTTTTGACAGTCCACCATCATCCCTCACATAGCATGAGAACATCTCCTAAAGCCCAGCAGAGGATTTTCTTCACGAGGGCCCCGCAGGTAGCTCAGAGCCTCGCAACCAATTCTTAGGTTTAGCAAAAAAAAAGAAAAAAAAGCGTCTTCACATCCTCCGTTCCTGTCTGCCTCTGCTCTAAGCCTCGCTGTATTGCCGCTCAGTGGGCAGCCAGCTGAAGGAAAGGACAAAAGAGATTGTCATCACGTCTCCTATTGCTGCGTTTCACGGAAAACTTTCATCCGGGAGACGGCGCCGATCCACTGAGAGCAAAACAAACCACAACACCTGAACAGTTTGCTCAGGTGTTAGTCTGTCTGCCTCCGTCTGGTATCGACAGCCTTCCAGCCACCTCGTGCCCCTGCGGAGCTGCGATCCTGCTACTGGAGCTGTTTAGCATATCCTATTTGTTGGTAGTCTGCTTTCACACCTTACTGCCTCCTGCTTAACTGCTGCCTGTATTTGAGTTTATCTCTTCCAGGGTGTAACTCAGAGCCGACCCCGCAGCAACCCGACATGACAGAAAGGCACATTTCTGCAAAGTGACAACAGCAACGTCACCACATGTTTGATTTGTCTGACTCCGACTGCTAAAGCCTCATATTAGCTTTGCCCACCATCTCTCACTGTACAATGGAGCTGCTTTACCAAGGGATGTGTTCACAGCCAGTGCGGACAGGAGGGATCATTAAACCCACCAATAATTCATTAGATTTGTGTATGGACGTGTGATTATTGTAATACTGTCAGAAAGATTACCTAAAAATGTATCGTCCCAAAGCTGGAAACAGAGCTATTGAGCTGCAGACATGTCAGAGATATGAGGAGAATGTTCAAACAGCCACATGCCGCCTTCGATGCACAAGCAGTCACCCGCCTCTCCTTGTCACCTGCAGAGCTTTAACAGGTTCACACAATCCACAGCCACATTCACAGGCGCGCTGCTGCATGCAGTCGAACCAGAGATTATCCGGACTTCACCCGGCCCGCTCCCAAGTGCACAGTCTGCGTAATGTGTGATCGAGCTCATGTGTGACTGGAGCAGGTCATGTCAGGAGAATTCAGGTAGCGGGCGTGTTCATCACTTTGCTTTTCTGCACACCTGCATGTTGCTTCCCACTGTTTCGCCGATACCGCGGATGCGTCCAAGCACATGTAGTATTGATACTGGTGTAAAAACAGTCATCATCACGCGTGAGTCCTCCTCCTCCTCCTCCTCCTTCCGCACGCTCTAACCAGGCTTCACCCCCGCCAGAGCCAAACGGAGTATTTCCAGCAAGTGAGAACATGTCTGACATGGACAAATGTGCTACACGTGTGACCTGATTCTCCAGACATTGTCCAGAGTTCACAGGTGATAAGGACATCATCTCTTACTAACTTCACACACACAAACACTGCCAATGCTTTCCATGGGAGGCGCTGCCAAGCTACATGTGCTGCTGTGGAGGATTAAACACAGGCCTTTCTGCTAATAGCTACAGTACAAACAAAGTTTCTGATGCACAAAATGTTTTGTTCAAATGAAACTGAATTGAATCTGCTTAAGAAGTCACGCTTTTTCCTTTTTATTTCATTATTCATCTTTGCTGTCCTCCGTGCTGGCACCGGCTCAGACAAGCTGAGCGCCGAAATTATGACAACTGTCCAAGGAGATGATGTAATTTAGGTTGTGTCACAGTAACAATGACACATTCCAATTTGAGCATTGAAATTCAGGCCGCATGTAGGTCGCCTGTCTCGGGATGCAGCTCCGCATCTCAGATCCATATGATCCAGATCGCAACTGGAAGCGTAACATGTCTGTGTCACGTCTGAGGAGATAAATACATACATGATTCAGCCCGTGTCAGTGTTACCTTACGCAACAGTGCTTGCACAGTGTTCTGTTCTGTACAAACCAGACTGTACACTCTGCCACGTAAGCCTTTAGAAATTATGATCCAAGCCTCAGTGTTCTCAGAACTTGTCCCTATCTTTTCAAGCATACTACAGTACAACACCTACCACTATGACTCAGAAATCCTCCATCATGCTAAACTGTTTCAGCACAATGCTTAACAATGAGTTCTGTATGTGTTGTACACAGTGTGCCACGATGGCTGAATGCACACCGAGGCCCATGTCTGGTTGTAGGTGGAGTGGCACTGTCTCTGCAGCGCTCATGGACACGTATTGTGAGGACCTGCTGCAGTTTGCCACTGTGTATACTCACAGCTTCCACCCATGTCGCCAATTAAACTGTTATGAACACGATGAACTCGCAAAGTGATTCAGACCCTGAGGCAGTAAGGGACTGTGTGAAAATGATTAGGTGGGAAGCAGTGGTGAGAAAAGGAGGGTTATGTATTGGGTAAAGAGGAGGTGGTCTGAACTGGAGCCAGTTTTCTTTCTCTCATCTTACGAAATAAAAAAAAAAGGTTCAAATACTTAGAGAAACACAGATAAACTGGATCTTTATCATCCCCACCATCACAAAAAGTTCTATGTGTATATAAAGCTAACCCGTGCTATAGTATCAGTATAGCTATCAGTAGAAACCACAGTAGCTTATTAAAAATAATAAAAAGTTGATAATATAATATTGTTAAAGCAGGAGATGGCCTTTTTCTCTCGACACTCACAGCCTGTCTGTGGGCTGTTCGGTGCTCCGCTCGGCTATATACACTAATGTTTTGTTTAAATCTGTGCTCGTGCCGCACATCTTTGGAAAGCTGAGATTCTCCGACTGAGGCAAACGACTTTCAGATGCAATCACAACAGCAGGCACAACCATCCTCCATAACTAACCACTGATTATAAAACTGAGGTAACTCACCTATGAAGTCACATGAAGTCATCCAGCGATGGACAACACTCCAACAAAAACGGTCTGGCGTTGGCAAAGGTCCACATGATCCAGTCCAGTAAAATATTTAGTCCAACACACTATAACAATCCACAGAAAGCTGTTTGATCATCTCCAATTAGCAGACAGGTGTGCTCATCTTCCACCGACTCTCTCAGTAACTCCAGTTAGCATGTACACAGACAGCATGCTGCTATAAAAATGGCTGCTGCACTCTGACCTTTTGATTGACATCTCACTTGACCAATAAGGACTTTCCAAGATATAAAGCCTAAATATGAGTATGTATATAAACCCATATGAATATAGATTGCCTAAACATTGATGGCTGAATATAAATATTGATATTTATCTAGATACATATAATAGATAATCATTTTTGCAGAACATTTCGACATACAATTAGAAAAACAACAAATATTCAGCCTCTGTGGTCTTTTTTTATTGAACTTTGACTGGGGAAAGGCTTCGTGCTGCGGTCCTGTTGTGTTTTCCAGCTAATAAGGCCCAGGTATAGTCACCCGCAGGCATATATTTGCAAAAAAAAATTCAAGCAGGAAGAAAAAACTTTTAATTAAGTGTGTTCAGATTTACATGACTCGATGCCTGTAGCACCTACAGTAATTCTGGATGCTGGGAATGAGTTAAATAAGTTCAGACTGTCTTTCAAAAAAAAACAAAAAAAAACAAGCACATACTCCACATGGTTGAAGAACAGCTTTATGCCTGTAACAGGCATTTTAGGCTCATTTTACAGGACTGGGAAGGGATTTTAAAAAGCAAAAGAGAAGTTCAGTGCCCCCTCCCCAGCCCGACCATTTTTGTACAGTCCCTAAATCAACATCACTATCAATCACTGAGCATCTGGTGCTGCAAGCAGAGAAAGCACCAGGATTTATTTGAAGTAGCTCTGTTATTGACAGACATGCTCATAAACGACATGTCATGACGTGTGCGTGCGCTGCAATGACTTTAGGGCTGATACTGTTTGTTATGAGTGGCAGCCCACCACTGAGGAGCCGCAGTCATGTGTTTACAACTGCTGCAGCGCCGTGATTTGCCAATTTGTGTCAGTCCACAGTTTATCCACTGATGGAAGTTTAATGGGGGCACTACCCTGTTTACCCGGCCAGGAGCCCCGGGGGCAAACATGTCCTATGCCCCCCCTGCACTGCCAGACATCATTTAACCCTGTCCTGTAACTGTCCACTCTATTGGATTGTACTGTAATGTGCATTGTGCATCTGTCCACTCAAGTCACCCCATCAGATAGGTTAGGCAAACAAGCTGTAATCAGTGCTCAATGCACAATTGTTTTAAAGACACACACACACACACACACACACACAGCCGCTGTCCAGCCCTGGCTGTGCTGAACCTATGCAGTCAGCGTGCAGTCCAAACAGCATCTGATTGACACAACGATCAGCTGAACTGGAGTTTGCGGTGCTTTGTGGTCCTGGCTGCAGCTGCTGAAGCGCGCCTGTCACCTTTACGGCGCAGATTTCGCGTCAGGCATTCTTGGATCTCCTTCAAACTACACTTACAACACTTTTCCTGCAACAATAAACCTCCTTTGAGAGGAAATGTTTCCTCACTAACTCCGAAGCCGGAGAAACTTTTAATCTTTAAGATGACGGCCGTCTCTGCTGACAGGAAAAATAAAGAACATATGAACGCATGGCTTTAAAATCAAAGTATCATAGCACGTTATTAGTGGCAGATAGGAGCGCACAGCCTACCTGCCAAAGTCCTGCTTGCGTCCAACTCTTCTGGGTCCACTTTTCCCGAACCTGACGCATGAACATCCCCGGCTCGGCTGCTGCTCCTTTGTCTCCACTCCGAGGATAAAAGTTTCCTCTCACTCCTCAAACTTCTGGTCTCCACACTTCGAGCTGACGAATCGTTTGCTCGACCATCATTTTTGTTATATTCGACCCTCCGAGCTGCAGAGACGGCAGGAGCGCAAGCGGTCGCAATCAATGAAACAAAGTTGGGCTGCATGCCATGACAGCGGTGTTTGTGTATGTCTTTGTCTGTGCATGCCTTATGACTTAGTGTCCCGCCTTCAACTTCACCGGCAGCGTGCGGCAAAAACACAATAAAGCTTCCATATTATTCCTGCAGGGCCCGTGAACGCGTCTGTGATGTTCAAAAGTGCGTTTATATGGACTTAATGACATTCCTATCTCCTCTACTATCAATATAACATTCTATATTATTCCTGTAATATTTCCACAGGGACTTGCAGTGCATCAGCTCAGCAGTGAGCAGTGATCTCTTCTCACTTTACGGTGTGTTTATCTCATATGTTATCACTGTAATATTTCTGGGGACTCTGATGTGCTACTTGTGTAGTAACCGCACAAACTAAACCTTTTTTCTGCCCCCACTACAATATAGGTTACCTCAGGAAATTGTATAGTAATGGTATAAGATTCAGCGGAGGCATGATAGGAGTATATGGTGACAGAATTTCATCAAGTTCACTGTTGTTGAATACATGTGGAAGTAGTCAAGTCATTCATTCAAGTAAGAGCCCCAATGACAGAACTCCATTACAAGTAAAAGTCTGCATTTAAACAAAAGTGCATCAGCATTCTTATTCAAATGTGAAATGACTCGCTCTGCAGGGGTATTGTCCCTGTCACTGATACATTATTACCCATGATATTTGTTGCAGACGCAGGTGATTTGTTGCTAGTTTTATTTCAGGTAAGGTTAGGGAGTTTAGTGTGGTTGCTTCAAAACATAAATATGCGGTGGGTGGGGCCATGGGATGATAAATGGGATAGAAAAGAGGAAAAAACAAAGTTTTGCTACACAAATATGGATTGATTTTAATTTAATTAAATTTATTTATTTATTTATTTTTTTTGAATTTCTGAATTGTGGTGGAGTAGAGGAATAAAGCTGGAAACACTCAAGTGCCTCAAAATTTAGTTTAAAAAAGTAGTGTAACTAAGTGCATGTAGTTTTCATTGTTGGTGGACCAAAACACACCATCAGTGTAAGAAATAATGTGATTTAGGCTTTTGAAAAGGAAAACAGACTCTAACAAAATTCCAGTTGGACTTTTGATTGTTTTGTAAAGCGAACTGATTTCATATCAAACCTCAAACGACCCTGTGACCGTTTTTTTTATTATTATTAATAAAGCACACTCACAGAATTGTGTTTTTTTTTTTAATCTTTGCTGACCTGATCTTTGTCAGACTCACACAAGTTAACACAGGAAACAAATAAGCTGCTGCGATCAACCGTGAAGGTCAAGTGAACGGTGCCTCCAGTCCTCGTGAATGCATCTGCCTGCATCCACTCATGCATGCGCCTTTATGTGGGCCACTGTGTGAAAGTGTGTGTGAGGAGAACATCGACATCTTTTCTTTATCTCGAGGTATCCATCAGACTCTGGGGGTGATTGGATTTTTCTCCCCCCCCTCTAAAAACAGGGACACCTCAAACACACCTCACACACTATTTCCTGTGTGATGTCAAGCTTATTGCAGCCATCTGGGGGCCAGCGTCTCGTCGTTGGGATGGTGTGTGTAATGACCATGCCTTATCTTTCTCATTACCCAGCCTGACATGTCAGAGGAAAGCTGGAGACGACCCTGCTCTCCTGACAGAGAGAGAGATGGAAATAATTACCAATGTCTCTTGTGGAATAGGGCGTAAATTGATACACACTAAATACTGTACCTTAGGGGTCTCTCTCTTTTTTTTCTGCCTCTCCTTCTCGTCAGATGTACTAGACAAATGAATGCATCCAGAAGGAATTAATTGGATTTGGGAGCAGTCTCTTGCACGATCCACCAGGACAGACAAACACCCCCCTCTGCACCCTCACCTCCCTCCCATTGGCACCCACAGACAGACACACACACACACACGCCTCCTCATCCTCCTTTATTCCAGTCATGCCTTGCAGAGATGTCTGACGCCCCACCTACTCCACCCCACCTCGATGGATCAGTCTGTGTCCCTTATCCCTCACACACACACACACAGTCACACACACACATTCACAGTGGCACAGTGGATTGCAGCCTCTCTCTTGGATACAGTGTTTCCATGGCAGCCACGTTTTCTGCACGTGTAGAATCAGACGGAGTAAGAAAGAGACCACTCCAATCGATTCACTGGCTGGCTATTGATTCGCAGTCTGCAGCTGCACACTTACCTACAGCAAACACACACACGCACGCCTGCATATTCACGTGCACGCACAAACAGAGTGTAAACATCCGACATCAGATTGGATCTTTTGAAAAAGGTTCAGCTATGGAATGTGATGATGAAAGCTCACCTTTCTTGAGCATGCTTTCTGCTGAAAGGGGACTTCAGTACCTGTGACTGCTCCAGTTATCCTCTCTATATTTTCCACAGTGCTACATAAAACTGTTAGGTAACCAGTTGATGGTACTTACTTTAGCTCTTCTGAAAAGGGTCAGGGAATGAAAAACCACAAGAGAAAAACACTGTACTTTTCAGTTCCAGCTGATTTTATTTCCTTCTTGGAAGAAAAGAAAAACAAATAAAAAAACGACAATCTGTACAGAGGTCTGAGAGGCAGTGATTGACCCAAACATTGGCTGGTTTTGAGCTATAAACATCAAATGATATTGGCATGATTGGACAAAACATGATCATACACAGCATATTGCACAAATGAAAAAGAAAAGGGACGATCAAAAAGATGTCTTGAAGGTAAAAAATTAAAAAAAAAGAAACTCCTGGACCACAATCATCTTCAACATAAGGATATCCAAAGATGGCTGTCCTAGTGCCTGTCGTTGATCATCATCATACATAAAACACACAATCTTTGCTTATAGTACAGTCAGTTTACATAAATATCTTCATGTTATTATTCTTTTAAAAATCTTAAACACAACAGCTATAGCTACATATACCTGAATCTGAAATACAAATGCTATTTGCCATGCCATAATATAGGAAAACAATTAGCCTGCTATACTTAGCCAACAGGTACAGAAAGGTTAAATACTATTTTTTGATGCAATTTGCGCAATAACAGATGAAGCACTTCATACATCTCCCTCCCTCCAAAGTCTAGGCAAAGTGGAATGAGTGTGAAATTCCATCCAGTGGTTCAAATAAAACTTATCTTGATAAAAAGCACACAGAGGTATTAGCTCTATCCAAACAGTGACTCTCTGGGATCTTTCACTCATATACTTTAGGTCTATGTGTACTGGAAACAGTCACCACTCAGACTGGGAGCCTCAGTGGTGCTTTGTTTACTTGGCTGGTGAAACTGGAGTCACTGTGCCATTAAGAAGCATGTGGGTAAATACTGTAAACACTGTGTGAGGTCAGATTGTGCCAAACAACCCCCCCTCTGCACGTCTAAACACCAATGTAGATCCAAACAACAATGTTGTAGGCTACCCACTCGCCGGAAAAACCCCCTTTCTATAGATTTTGTACAAAAATACAAGTAGAAAATCATGACACACTCAAATCTCCTTAAAAGTGAGAGACGTCAGACATTTTAAATAAGATACACTTCTAGCCCTTCCGCGCTGGATACAGACAGGTGTATGTGCACAAACACAAACGGGACCTGTACGAGGACAATACTTCTATGTATAAAAAAGTTTGGCCGGTATAAATACATCGATATAAAAAACGTCATCTGACACAGAGGAACTACAAAGTTGAAGCACTAGGCAGAAAGGATGCGCGTCGGGGAACATTGGTCCTGAATTGTGCACTGAGTGTTTAAAAAGATTTCAGAAAAGGGTTTCTGAAGTTTGAGTCAGTCTTTGTTTTAAGTCCTGCCGTTGAAAGAGAAGCTGGTGATAGTGAATTGTGTCCTATGGTCACACAAATTGCGTAATTACGCAGCAATGAACATTTTTACGCATTTAACAACAACAAAATCCTCCTTATCTCGGAGGGCATGCGTGTTGATATTGAAACTATTTTGAGTTTGGAAAGAAAACTACACCTGAATAGCAACTTGATGGTCAATGTGAATTGGCTGTATCTTAAACAAAACCCAACATGACGAGCTCTCCAGTAAATGCCCCCCTTTCCCGACCCGAAATAACATTAAGATTCAAAGTTCAGTCTCAGTCCTCATCCTCTGCGGATTGGGTTGAACATTTGAGCTGCAGTCCGTGTGTTTCACTGCTCTTTGCTTACATTCACTCCTCCTCCGTGTCCAAATGCAAACTAAGCATTTCCCCCCGTCTGCGCGTTCCCGTCAAGCACACCGAGCGCTGTCCAAGTCTGTGAGCGGCGCGTACCTGGGCTTCAACGCGCACACAGGCCACCTTTTCTTTCCTGTTTTCACTCTCCCTTATTTAGTGAAAGAATGGCGGAAATATTGTGGTCTGGACGCCTGTCAGGGGTTGAACAGTTCAAAACGTGGGGGGACGTCGCGGTTCCTCGCCACCGTGGTCCTTTTCAGTAGGTGAACACCAGGTTGGAGATGGTGGACTCCAGCCAGTCTCCTGAGATCATCTCGCTGACCTCTGGGGTGCAGTAGTCGGGGAAGTCGAAGTGAGATCCCGCCCCGCACTCCCCGAAGCTCCAGTCCAAGTCCCGGTCCAGCTCTGCGTCGGAGAAGCCCATGCCGCCCAGGGACATGCTCTCAAACCCGGGGCTCGGGTTCAGGTCGAGCCGCTCGTCCTCAAACTCTTCATCTGACGATGAGGATGACACGGATGAGGAAGAGTGAGAGGCTGACGGCGTTGGAGAGGAGGCGCGAGCGTACCTGAGGCGCGCGGTGTGTGATGACTCGCTGGTCGCCGGGCTCTGCTCCTCGTACAGGCTGAGCGGGTCGCTGGACTCCGCCGAGCTGCTCAGGGTGGGACTGGCCGGGACTCCCACGGAGGGAGGCCCGCTCTCCAAGCTGCCCGCCCCGCCGAACATGTGGCCGCGTCTCGCCTCTCCGGTGCGTTTCTCCGGGATCTGTCTCGCCCCAGACACTGACCTGGATTTGAAGAGCGCCTGGTGGTCACCGGGAGACGCATATTCCAGCCCCGGAGCGCTCTTCACGCCCCCCTGCTTGTGCGTCCTGCTCACTCCTTTGGACGCGGGGCTTCTTTTCACACCGGCTTTGGCGCTGCGCTCCCCGCTCTTCTCCCCGCGGTCCGCCTGCTTACTCGCACCGCTTCCCGACTTGACTTTCTTCCTGGGCCGGTACTTGTAGTCTGGGTAGTCGGCCATGTGTTTGAGTCTGAGCCGCTCCGCCTCGCGGATGAACGGTATCTTGTCTGTGTCTTTCAGCAGCTTCCAGCGCTTCCCCAGCCGCTTGGAGATCTCCGCGTTGTGCATGTCCGGCGACTGCTCCATAATCTTCCTCCTCTCAATCTGTGACCAGACCATGAACGCGTTCATGGGTCTCTTGATGTGCCCCGTCGGAGTTTTGCACCACGCCAAGTCGCTCCGCTCCCCGGAGGAGGGGGACGCATCCATCTCCAAGTCCATTTCTCCCGTGTCCGTGGAGTCCCCGCCGGGGGAATGAGCGTGGGCGCTCTCTGTCTGGCTGATGTGCTGCACCATCCTTTCCTCCAAGTGTCTGGAAACACTGTTCAGTGCGGTGCTTTCACAAAGTTCAAGTGCGCAAAAATACCTATCAGGCTCAAAACGAAGGAAAAAAAATCCTCCACTTGTTCTTATTTGAGGCGCTTTAAAGCCACACCACTGCTGAAAGCAGCTCTAAAAAGTTCATCCAAGTCTCTTCTTTTCAATTCAGCCCGTTTTGGAGACGGCCGGTCTTTCAGTTTTTACCAGCGCGCTTCGCGGAAACAAAGAAATAAATCCCGAAACTAAAAGCAACTTTCAACTGCCGGTGCGGCTGAAAACTCGCCCTGCAAGGTTCAAAACGCGCCGCTGTGGGCAACAGCAGTGCAAGTCCCTTATGTGAACCTGGCTGTCTGCAGCGCAGCTTGTCTGTGCGGTTGAGGAACCATGTGGTTGAATGGAGCGGCTGCGCTTTCTCATAGTCTCCCTGTTTCCTGAGCGCTCTGTAATATTACTGTAAACACAACAACGAGAACCTCGCCGTTTTATACCCTCATCGCGAGATATAAAAGCCAATCAGCGTCTGTCTCTATCCTGATTTTTCAGGCAAGCCACTCCCCCTGGCCTCCCATTGGCTGAATAAAAAAAACGGGTAATAATAATAATAATGTGCAATGAGGATCGGTGTGTCTGACCTCATTCCTGTCAGACTCCGCTGGAAGAAAGACGAACTCGGCGTGTGTGCGTGAGTGAGTCTGCGCGTGCACGCGCCCGTGTCCGTGTCCGTGCTTGTGTCTATGTGTGTGTGTGTGTTTTAGAGGAACACGGTGTCCTTTCCCCTGCTGCAAGGGGAAGCTTGCAAGGATATACTTAGAACCTCATTACTTTCATGTGGATGAGTATTGACTAAATTTAGATTATGTGTAATGGGGGGGGGGGGCAAGGAAATGCTGAGAAAACACAAAAGCAGCCACAACATGTTGTGTTAGTCAGACTGCAGTGTGGCGAGCAGGGATGTAGCAGAGAGTAAACCCACCCAAACATAGCTCACCCAACCTGTTATTTACAAATCATTACAACACCAGCTCACATCATTACATCACTGCAGTGGGCAGTGTAAACAGATGCAAGTGAGGTGTTTTTATTTACACCCTACATCGGTGCATTATGGTAAACCAGAGAGCTGAAAACCGATCATTATGAATATTATGGAAGTGTGTAGAATTATGTATCAGGGCCACACAGAAATAACACAGTCACCCTCGCTCCAGCGGCTTCCTGCTCCATGCAGCTCCACAATGCACACATTCCTCCTCCTCCACAGCCCCATTATGTTAACACGGCCGTGTCATGTAGGATCACATTACAGCCTGTGTCACTAGATGTCAGGCTAGAGCCAACGGGAGCTGATGGGGTGTACGTTGTGTATATGTATGTGCATGTGTGTGAACATGTACGGCAGATTTATCTCCATCCTATAATCGGCTGCTTTGAGCTACCATCATTAAATCAGGCAGCTGATGCCATGAGCTGCCGGTGAAGGCCCCCACTTGATCCTGCAACACAACCGACTGACACGACTGTTTTTGGTGCTAAATAGACATCTGCCAAAGGGAAATCCGCCTCCAATAGAAGCAAACACGAATGAAGAATCTATTCATTTTATCGGATCAGATCTTCATGTGGTCTAACAAAGCATCGCTTATGCACTTAAATTATGCCAGGATCTATGTCAGGCTGAAACAGTCATAAACTCTTTAAAATTTCACAACTCAACCTCTTTACCCCCCTTGGTGCTTACATAAATCACACACATAAATAATAATGAGCTGCTTCATCAGTCTATATCTGTAGCTGCTCCAATTACAAGCATACACCTGCCACTGGATTAGTTTGCTATCTGTCTCTATCTCCTCCACATACACACACACACACACACACACACACACACACACAGAGAGAGAGAGAGAGAGCAGCATGCACGCACACAGGTTTGTTTGAACAGGTGTAGCAGGTATACCTGTAATCTTATCTGATGTGTGAGAAGCAGCTGTCAGTTAGCTTTCCACTCTGTCACTGGCAGATGTAAGGCTCTGGCAGCGCTGGGACGCCGAGCCCCATCACGCTGGCCTATCGCTCTGTCATCTTCAGAGCTGCCGGAGCCATGTGTTTACCCCAAAATACACCGGCGCTTTGTCTCAGCTCTGTTGACGCCTAAAGGGATAGAGTCATTATGAGAGTGCTGTAGGAGGCTGGAGCTATTACAGAGACTTCTTAAAAGTGTGTGCGTTGCAAGAGTTAGACTGCTGTGGGTTTTTTTTCGAGGATGCTTATGTTGATATTTCTGGGTTAAATTTTGAGTGCTTTCATGAATAAAAGTGTCACACACACACACACAAAAAAAAATGGATGGGTTTTCACAGTGGAAAACCTGTGAAATAGCATTTTGCTAACCTTGGGATACTGAAACACTCCATTAAAAGCAGTAGTAGTCAAATCATTTTATGGCGGCTTTAAAAAATAACATTAAAAACACATTTACTAGGGCTGCAGCGAGGTAGGAGCCGCCATTATTTCAGAGCTGATTGACACCGTGTTTAATATGCGATTTTTAATAAAACATAAACATTAACCCCATATGCCAGGCCAACCCTAGAGCCAACTGCAGGCAAAACGAGCATGTGACTGTGTGTGTGTCAGTCTGCCTCTTTGCAGGGACTCGAGTTTATTATAACCAAGGCTGAAAAAAAAAAAAAAAAGGAGCACAATCGTCACAGTGTGTCGTCAAAAGCGAGGGGTGAAATTAAGAATCCAATAACAGAAGGCAAAGATGGAAATGGAAGACGCAAGGAGCGAGCTGTATGGAGGGGCGAGTGCGTGAGTGTCTCAAACAGAGGTACTCATTACCACGTACTTGGCTTTTTCAGCGGCCTAGCTATGACGTGCCACTTTGACCTCCCTGCTCGTCATGCGGGGTCAAACACAATGAGGCCTTTGTGTGTGTGTGTGTGTGTGTGTGTACACATGTGTGTATGTGGGTCCAGCCCTAACTGAATTGGAGCTTTTCCAGGGATTGAAAGTTTGAAAAGCAGTGGGAAGTCCCCTCCATGCAGTTAAACAGAAAAACTGTGGACTAAGCACTGATTTGCATACACACACTCTCTTTCTCTTTCTCCCGGTGTGTGACTCATCTACAGGCAGTTTGTCCTCTCTGTGTTTTGTGTGGATGTGGCAGACAGTGCAGGTGGCCATCTCACCATATCACCCACCTACTGCTGTCAGTCCTTACACAACTAGCAAAGTCAGTTATTTTTAAGTTGCCATGGAACATACAGTACCTAATACTTCCTTGTTTCCCTCTGCGTCTTCCTCGTCTTTGACAATCGGGGCTAAAAACAGATCAGAGATAAGTGCTTGTAATCATATTCTGAAATGGGTAAGTGGACAAAATAAGAGGAACATTACAATGTAGTGCAATCAAATATAACAACCCTGAAGCAGGAAGTGCTGGTTTACCTCCTTTGCAGTTTATGAGGCCTAAATGAGGAGTTTTGTTGCACTAGATTGCATTAAATATTATACAGGTGTTGCTTTGTTTACCTCCCCAAACCCTTTCCTTCTCTACGGTTTGATAATCAAGCTTACATTTTGGAGATACAGAAGCACAAAAAGTCGTTAGAGGAGGAGAAACAATTCTTTATTTTCTCCTTCCATTTCCATCCGTTCTTCCTTGATCCCTGTGCCCTTCATTCCTTCCATCACATTTTAAAATCCTGGACACACAGAAACAGAGAGAGTGGTACAGAGCAAGAGCGAGTGAGTGCCACAGCGATGCCAAAACAAAAAGAGGGAGCATCCTTGATGGTGCAAAATGAACAAACCAGAGGCGAAACGAGGAGTGATTGTAAAGCAGGAGAAAAGAGGAGGCAGCAAATAAGGAACTAGAGCGATTTGGGAGTCGCTGCGTCCTCACTCCATCGCCGCTGTAATCCAGAGGATTCGGTCAAGGTGGGGGAAAAAAGCGATGGGAGTCGGATGAAGGGAAACGGATGAATGAATGAGCACAAGACGGAGGTGTGGTCAGGCCGGCGACGCCACGCCCAGGGAACTCCCAACATCCCTCGCCCCGGAGAGTGATGACGAGGCAGGTCAGATGATTGCTGTGTCACAGCAACGCAGACGAACTTGCTTAAACACACACACACACACACACAAGTCATGAACATGCAGAAAGTCAGAGCGAGACAGAGCCAGCTAAGTAGTGTACCGCTGCAGGACCCAGACGTGCTGCAGAGTCAAATCGAGAGCGCGGACACACACTCGCTCACGCGCACACACACCAAACTCCCTCACAAATGTACACACGCTAGCTCACACGCACTCAGCTACTCTCACAGCTGCACTCTACTACACTCAGACACTCTGATACAACGATCGGTTTTTTGGGGGCATTGTCTAAAAGCCAGAGGAGTGGGAAGGAGCGGAGAATGAGAGCAGAGGAGAAGGAGGGGGGGACAGGAAAGTAAAGGAGAGCAGAATTAGGAGATGGAGAAGTCATCAACAGAGCTTTTTGCCCTTTTGCAAAAGTCGTCGTCCTTGCGCTCGTTGGTCTCCATCAAAGGGGCATTCGACATACGAAGAGCAGAGGACGGACACCTTCGATATGAAGATTTCCGGATCAGACCTGGATCCTTTGGAGCAGCACAGCAATGGATATACTGCAAAAGAAGAACGAAACAACAGTTTTTTTTTGCTTTCGTTTTTTCTGGGGGGGGAAGTCACATCAGAGTTTGGAGTTTCCTGGGTCGCTGTGGTTTCGACAGAAACGTCGATGGCTGTGGACGCGGAAGAATTGGGTCTGGGGAAGGAGACAGAAAGCATCATGAAGAAGTTAGGTAGTGAGTGGAGACAGAGGCAGACAGAGTGTGCGTGTGGGAAGGGGAGTGCGGAGGCAATATTGCATGAAAAATTTCCCCAAAAAAACCTCACCGGAGTGCTGCATATCAGCGAGGAGTTACAGACGACTGCAACGCCTATCTCCCCTCGATGTCCTGCATTTTTACCAGTCGCTCTGCCTCTCCCTGCCTCCATATATGTCTACATGTTAGACCCACATGCAAACAACATACGCTGACTAAGCTTTCGATGGTACACAGACACCTCATATCACCCCAACCCCCTTCCTCTTTCCCTCCTCCTCCTCCTCCTCCTCTGTTGCAGGCACATCCTCCTCCAGGCAGGTCAGGTCAGGCGGGCTGGTTCTGTCCTCACGTAGCCCAGGGAGCGGCGTCCTCAGCTCGGGCTGCAGCTGCAGGGGTCGGCGAGGACCAGGCGTGGAGCTCTGAGGCTCTCTGCAGCTCCAGACAGGCTCCAGACGCACTGACCTACATCAGCCTCAGTCAGACTGGGAGAGAGATGGAGAGAGAGAGAGAGAGAGAGAGAGAGAGTGAGAGAGAGAGAGGGAGAGAGGGATGGGCCGGGGATGGGGGGTGCAGAGAGAGAGGGAGAGCGAGAGTGATTGAGAGCCTGGTAAGCAGACAAACGGATGGAGAGGCTCGGATGCTAAAATAAATAACAACATCTCTCCAAAAAAGTGCAAGACTGTGGCATGATGCGAGGGGGGAGGGGATGCAGAAGAGAGAAAGAGGGAGAGAACTGAAATAAAACTAACTCTCAACCCTCCTTTCACACTAATAACGCTTAAAAGATCCTTTTTTTCCTCATCAACCTAATCTTTATCCTCGCCTCACTTTTCCCCTTTTGCCTCTCATCCCTCCTCAGGCAGCCTCCCTCATCCTCTCTTTCTCTGTCTCTCCCTAGCTTGATTTTCATCATATACCATCCGAATCGTCTCTCACTGAGGGAGGATTAGTCCGTCTCTGGCTGCCTGCTTATCTGTCTGCTCTGGCTTTCGGCTGCAGAGAGAGAGAGGAGGGGGCGGAGGAGAGGTGGTGGAGGAGGAGGTGTGTGTGTGTGTCTGCGTGGTGGAGGGGAGGGTTTGGCATCTCTTGCTCAGTTGTTGTGGCTATATGGGCTCGACTCAGCTTATTGCAAGTGTGTTTGTTGCTGGAGCGGAGCAGGAGAGGCTCTGCAGTGCGGCAGGAGTAGAGAGGGAACATTTTGTACTACTGTGCCTGTGTGTGTGCACATGTGTGGCAATCCAGCATGCATCTCCTTCCATGCTTGCAACGACTGTGTCCATTCCTGCAATGCTGCGGCGGTGTGTGTCTGACTGGCTGTGCGCGATCATTACTCCCCAGTGCCAGGATCGACACTAAACACGGATCGATACCAATAGTGAAGCAGACAGATCAGGCTAACGTTAGCGTGGCTCCCCTGGGACCCCATGTGGCAATGGAAGTCAGTCTCTAAAGCAACATACCTCAGTCACACTAACAATGTCTTTATCCTGAGGTGAACATCTATAGGCCCTGGGGAGCGAGAAAAAAAGGCCAGTATATTAGAAGGTACAGTAAAATCCAGCTGGGTCAGTGTATCCTGGTAAGGTCAGTGCCTCACAAAGAGATTTGAAAATTGAAGATGGTCCAGGCATTTAAAGGGTTAGTTTAGTTTTCTTCTCTCAAGCCTACCTGATTTATTGGGAGCTGTCAGTCCTCGCAGTTCATCTATGAAGGACTAACCCCTGTGTTATGGCTGTGGACATATTAAAAGAAGTGGTTTGGTACGATTGAAGAGATCA
Organism: Chelmon rostratus; assembly: GCF_017976325.1. Taxonomy (NCBI): domain Eukaryota; kingdom Metazoa; phylum Chordata; class Actinopteri; order Chaetodontiformes; family Chaetodontidae; genus Chelmon; species Chelmon rostratus. Next base: position 19,178,737 of record NC_055673.1, read on the forward strand.
GGGGCGATCAAACAAAACATCGGTGGACAAAATCCTCCATCGGCACATATACACAGTTTCCTCTGACAGTCAGTCACACAAGAAAGCCTTAAAACAACATTTTCACATAAACCATCCAATAAAAGGCGATTTGTTGCTGGAATCAGGCCAACAATCGTATTTTTCTTCGTGACTGGCACAAACTGAAATGAAGAATGAAATGAAGAAAGTAAGAATGACAAGTTGTGGTTTTACAGGGGAGGAAGTAGGTAAGGTTGCCAGGCAACCAGCAGAGACTTAAGCAAGCTACTGAATCCACAAGAAATAGTCACAGCCAGTAACCCCTCACAAAACCAGAAAGTGTCATGTTCACTTTTCTGTTTCTGTCCGGATTAAAAAAGAGATAAGTGTTGAAGGTGAGCTTTAGAGGTGCTGGTAGGCTAGCTGTCTCCCCATGCTTCCAGTCTTTATGCTAAGCTAAGATTAGCTAATCACCTCCTGGCTCTAGCTCCATACTGAGTCTAACTCGTGGCAGGAAAGCGAATATGTCCGACCATTCCTTTAAAGTTACAATTTTAACAGTGATATAACCAAATAACACATCATGTTTCTTGTTCCAACAAAAAACTAATCTGAGTCCAGGGGATTGTGGTCACACCAAGAGTGAAATTTTGAGCGCAAATTTATTTATTATGACGGAACTTCCATGATCTATGGATTCGCTCTTATAGGAAAAAAAAAAAATTTGCAGGGCTTTTGTATAAAGTTCTAATTTGATAAAGTTTGACACAAATTTGCATCTTTGATTACTAGTTATTGATCGCGCAGATCTGCAAAACAAAAACAAGCAAAACTAGCCACAACCAACGGCAGCCTTTGCGTCACCATGCTGTGCCACTTTCTGTGCAACTAAGTTCTCATTGTGCAGAAGTTTCCAAAACTTCAAGGATCTGAAGGTGCTGCTGGCAGCCATGACAAAATCAGGAAGTGCACCTTGAAGACAAATTTTATTTAAAACATGAATGCCTTGTTTGAATTAACAAACGGTGGAATCTAACGTCAATCCACTCAAATCCAAACAATGGTGCCAATTCCTCTGGGGTGGATAGAAAGCAAGCTCCGTCCGTGTCCATGAAATGTAAACCGTCCACTTAAATCACAAAAACAAAGAGCAGCTTTAAAAAGAGCACCGGCCCATGCTGTAGCTTATGTGCATGTGTCTATCCAGGATGGCGAGGAGTGTGTTGCTCATTTCGCATGGCACACTCCCTGCTGCCTGATTATGGATGAAACTCTGGGCTGCTGCAGCCAAGTTTTAAAGTCAGTCCAGATAGAGACAGATAGAGATGTCACTGACTAGATCTCTTTCCCATTACTGCTGGAGAGGGAAGTTATGAGGTCCAGATGCAAAGAAAAGTGGGTCACCACACTCAACATGTGCCAGACCCTATACTTCCCCATATGTACAGGGACCCACTGCTTACACTAGTGCACATATGTACACTTGCCAAGTCAGACTGTTTTCTTCCCTATCTCCCAAAATAGCACAGAGCAGACTCAGAGTGTGTGTGTATGAGTTTATCTGGTTCCATCTGGTGTATATCTTACATCTGCACATACATCCCTGCCTGTGTGCACGGTTCCCCAACAGTAAATCTCGCAATTTTATCATAACTACAGGGTGTGTTTCACATCGGCTTTCAAGTTTGCCTGTCTCCCCGCAGTCTTTTGTCTTAATGTCCTTCTCGTATGACATCCAAACTAGTAGCTGCCTTAAACCCCCAGACCCTTTCCTGCTGTGTGTCTGCCATTGCAAACAACAGCCATCTGACAGCGGTGGAGGAGCGTGGTTTGGCCCACAGATCTTTTAATGGGGAGTTTACAGGCGAACAAGCAGATTTATTTTTTTTTTACAGAGGGACTTTTCTGTGCTCCAGAGGTCAGGAGGAATCTGTTGGGACGAGGATTCGGCATGTGAAGCTCTGGAAAAGGAACTACAGTATATCATCAGAATGGCTCAAATAGCCTCAGGCAGAGGACTATTTATGAGCATAGATGTATTTAAGGCCAAGAGTGCTCCGTCAAAGCCCTCGCAGACTTTTCCAAGTATTGCCCAGCTTGACCTTTTTCTCAGAACTAAAATGCTGCAGCACCCGAGCAAGATCCATGACACACTTTTCTTCCCTCCTGTTGCCTTCAGCTTTTTTTTTTGGCTTAACATTTTACAAGAAGTGACAAATTCCGTTGCTGTGTGTGCTACAGAATAACAGCAATATCTCGATGAACCCAGAGCATGTAAACACTCGGGCGCAGACAAACACACCGCTGGGCTGGCTGGGAAGGGTAATATGATTGGACTGGACAGCGAGTGTCAACCCATGGGGCAAATCAGCTGTGTTATGATGCGTAATCGGTCAGCTGTCGGGGGAGGTGTGCGCCTGTGTGTGTTTGTGTGTATGTCACGCTGCCACACACACGGGTCATTCACTAGCAATGCCCAGGGTGCATTGCATTGATTAGCGTCTGAGTGTTGGTCACATCTTGAGCCGGCGATGTAGCGCCGTCGCTGCCATGACAGGGGAAACCTCAGAGATGCTGCGTGTTGTGGAGTCCTTTGTGCTTGTCTCCCCTCGTGTGTGTGTGTGTGTGTGTGTGTGTGTGTGTGTGTGTGAGTGTGTGAGTGTCATATCTGTAACTCAGCCGTCCAATCATGCCGGTAAATAAAGGTGTAAAGAATCATTCTGGTTCATTATAACTTGCGAACCAGCAGTCAGACAGTGTTGGGGAAGCTACTTTGAAACTGTACCTAGTGTAGCTATGAGCTACTGTTCAGAAGCAGTTAAAGTTCCTCTCCTGGCATCGATTAAACCCCTAAAAACTCATCCCTGTTCATCAAAATTACATATTTATAAGTTTTTTTCAATAACAAAAAAAAAAAAAACCCTGAGGTTTTATATTGACTTAAATGTTCTGCACCTCTACACTCTAACTTGGCAGGCTAACGTTGGCTGACATATCTAGCAAACTGCGCATCTGTTTGTGGATGATCAAAAAGAAGATAAAATAAACAGACCAGCATGGGTCGTACTCACTGTGTTCCCAGGATTAATGGATGGAACAGCGTCGGGCCTCAATGTAAGTTTTGTGGTACAACAGAGCTCTTTAAAAAGGCTACTGCAGGCTACAGCTTAGCTTTCGCTTTTTCAGATCCTTTGGCAGTACATGAGGGCTCAACATTTCTCCTTTTGCAACTTTGCAACTGAAAACGGTCTCCGCTGGCTGAAAAGTGTGAAGCTTTCAAAATACCGATGTGTAGCTACACCTGGCTTCACCTCTGACACCCCTCATTTCACTGTAGCTCCACTCCGCAAGGTGATGGCATTAGCTCGTTAGCTATGTGACATTTGAAATCCTGACCCTCTGAATCCATGTTTGTGAGACTGTCACTGGTCCACAGCAGTTCCTGACTGCTTATTTTGCTCATGATATGTCCTGTAGCGTATAAAGAACACCATATGGTCGTGTTAGCAAGGGTAAAACTTGATTTTCGTTGGAGGGAGCCTTTAAGCTACCTATCAATGCTACACTTGTTGAAAGAAGCTACACTACGAGCTACTCAGAAAAAGCAACTTAACACATCAAAGCCACAAAAAAATGTTTTATTTTACTTAAAGAGAAAAAGAATGTAAGATTGTAGTGTTTAGTCATGCTACCCTGCTATCTGTTGGAAAAAATAACGCTGATGTTTTGCTTACAAGGTCACGTGATTTTGAAAATGGCTGCCCAAAAGCTTCTGGGAAATGTAGTTAAACTCGTAGTTAATACATTGCATTGATTAGAGCTCCAAGGTTCTTCACTGAGAATGAATCCTCTTTTTGAGCACAAGTATCTTGTGTTTAAATTAACTCACAACTAGCTTGGCTAGTGACTGTTGTGAATAGAGCAGCTGACAACAAGGGAAAGACCATGTGACTGCTTGGAAAGACAGCTGACAGGAGGGAAAAGACCCCACAGGTGCTGGTATGGGCTAGCAACCCATGGCAGCAGTGGCAAGCCTTAACCTTGCTACAACCAGACTTAGCTACAACCAATATAAGGAAAATACCCCAAGAGTCAGCGAGAGCAGGGGTGGAAGATGACTCACAGGTGGATTGCATGGTAACGAACAGGATAACGGATATGACTATGCCTTGGATACATGACTCAGTGAGGGATGGGGGCACGGACCCATCTCTTAGGACCAGAGGTAGCAGTACTCAGGTGACAGGGAAGGCAACTAAGGAGAGCAAAAGTTGTGCAGCAGAGGATAAGAAGCTTCAAGTTTGCCCATGTGGCTGGCAGAAAATAACATCAATCCGAGGCCTTAGAACCCATCAGGGAAGGAGGAAGTGTTTAGCGGTGGAAGGGCAGAGTGGCCGCATCGACCAGTATTTCTTGAGAAGTCAGTCGAATCAGTCGGATGAAGTCCAGCGACAGGTAGAAAACCACAGTTCGCAGGATATCAGTAACACTATCCCTGGAGAGGAGGAGGTACGGAGAGGGGATGCAGTTGGTGTTGAGGTCAACAGGCCAGCCAAGGAGAGAAGCATGGAGCAGAAAGCTAGAGTTAGGTGGCCGAGGGCTAATGATAGCAAAGAGTGGGAGGCAGTTGATAGAGATTTATCAGTCATATTAAGCAGGCTTAGAGGAGATGTAGTGGAGAAATTGGATAAAATTGGAGATGTGATCTACTCCTATGGTCGAGAGAGATTTGGCGTGCTTGTCAAAAGGAAAGGCGAGAGGGTGCAGGTCGGCAAGTCTAGGCGGCAAAGAGAAATAGAGAAGTTAGTAAAGGAAAGGAGGCAGTTAAGAAAGCAGTGGAGGAAGGCGACAGAAGAAGAAAGGGAGGGAATTAAGGTGTTGCAGGAGGAACTGAGAAGCAGGTTAGCAGTACTCAGAAGGGCAGAACACCTTAGGGAGAAGAGAAAGAAGAAGGAACGTGCAAGGTCAGCATTTTTTAGGAACCCCTTTAATTTTGTGAAAGGCTTGTTTAATCAAGAAAAAGGAGGGCAACTTAAGGCAACGAAATCAGAGATTGAACAGTATTTGAAGTCGACGTATTCAGATTCAAAGGAGAATAGGAACATAGGTCTTCCACCTGACATGCCACCGTTAGGGGAAGTGGAGCAGGAGATGGATGTGAGCCCACCTAGGTGGAGAGAAGTGGTGGAGGTGGTTAGGCGTGCAAAGGCTTCTTCGGCCCCAGGGCCTAATGGAGTCCCCTACCGTGTCTATAAGAGTGCACCTGGCATCTTAAGGACACTATGGAGATACCTGAGAATAGTTTGGGAGAAACAAAGTATTCCAAGAGCATGGCGCAGGGCAGGAGGTGTCTTCATCCCTAAGGAGAAGGAGTCATCGGACCTTAGCCAGTTTCGGATGATTTCTCTCCTAAATGTTGAGGGAAAGATTTTCTTTAGTATCGTAGCACAGAGGCTGGCTAAATACTTAGAAAGGAATGGTATGATAGATACGACAGTGCAAAAAGCAGGGATACCAGGATTTGCGGGATGCTTAGAGCATACTAGCATGATTTGGCATCAGATTCAGACAGCTAAGAGGGAGAAAAGAGACTTGAATGTTGTATTTTTAGATCTGGCTAATGCGTTTGGGTCAGTGCCACATAACCTTATTTGGAGTTCCTTTGACTACTTTAAAGTGCCGGAGATAGTTGTTAACTTGGTGAAAGCATATTTCCAAGACATCAGACTGTGTGCAAGTATCGCAGAGCTCACAACAGGCTGGCAAAGATTGGAGGTTGGTATTATGGCAGGATGTACAGTGTCCCCGCTAGCTTTCACAATGGCTATGGAGGTAATTATTAGGGCTTCCAAGTGGGTCGTAGGTGGAGAGAGACGGCAGAATGGAATGCGTCTTCCACCAATTAGGGCTTATATGGATGATATGACACTGCTAACTTCAACAGTGCCATGTACAAGGAGGTTGTTAGATAAAGTCAATCAGAATCTCAAGTGGGCTAGTATGAAGATTAAGCCTAGTAAGTCAAGGAGTATTTCAATATACAGAGGGAAAGTAAGTGATAGAAAGTTTGCTATAGATGGTGAGGAAATCCCAACAATTAGGGAGAAATCAGTTAAGAGTCTAGGACGGTGGTACAATGTGGACCTGAATGATGTTGAACAGGTTGTGCAATTTAGAAAGGATGTTGCAGAAGGGCTGGAGAGAATAGATAAATCAGGGCTCCCAGGAAAACTGAGGTTGTGGTGCTTGCAGTTTGGCTTGTATCCTAGGTTAATGTGGCCAATGTCAGTATATGAAGTCCCATTATCTGTAGCAGAGAGAATGGAAAGGCTAGTTAGCTCTTATATTAGAAAATGGTTGGGTGCTCCCAGGTCCTTAAGCAATGTAGCTTTGTATGGGAAAGGAATGCTTCAGCTGCCAGTATCCAGTCTAACAGAGGAGTTTAAATGCACTAAGGTTAGGACAGAACTTTTATTATCTGGGAGTATGGACATGTTAGTTAGCAATGTGGTTCCGAATCCTTCTGGGGGGAGGAAATGGAACCCAAGGGCAGCAGTGCAGGAGGCAGAGGCAGCTCTTAGGCATGCAGAAATAGTAGGAAATGTTCAATTTGGCCGGGGAGGCTTGGGGCTTGGCCCAGGCAAACCAGTGTGGAATAAAGCAGGTCTAAAGGAGAAAAGAAAGCTTGTAGTGGAACAGGTGCGTAGGCAGGAGGAGTTGTTAAGAGGGGCAAAAGCAGTTGGTCAAGCCAAACAGGGACAATGGTTGAATTGGGAAGGTGTTGAGAAGAGGAAACTTAGTTGGAGGGACCTGTGGAATATGGAGGAAGGCCGTATTAAATTTCTGATAGGGGCGACATACGATGTGTTGCCAACCCCGCAGAACCTAAGTCTCTGGGTACAGGGCGATCAATCGTGCCCACTCTGCTCAGGTACAGCAAGTTTAAAGCACATTTTGTCAGGTTGTAGAATTAGCTTATCACAAGGCCGGTATACATGGCGGCATAATCAGGTGCTGAGAAGCTTAGCCGCAGGCATTGAGGAGAGAAGGAAGCAGGTGAATACTGGAAGTTCTAGAAAGGAGAGGTTAGATGTGCAGTTTGTTCGAGAGGGGGAGAAAAATAGAGCTGCTAAGTCAGGGAGAAAGCAGGTAGGTGGCTGCCTGGTAGGGGCTGATGATTGGCAAATGCAGGTCGACTTGGGAGGAAAGCTAGTTGTGCCCCAGGAAATAGTTTATAGTAATCTGAGGCCGGACATTGTCTTATGGTCCATGAGTAAAAAGACTGTGTATTTTATTGAGCTAACAGTCCCTTGGGAAAATTCAGTGGAGGCAGCTTATGAAAGGAAGAAGACTAAGTATGCAGATTTAAAGACAGAATCTGAGCAGAGGGGATGGAAGACCAGGGTCTGTCCGGTTGAAGTGGGGTGTAGAGGTTTTGTTGCAGGGTCAGCTGTTTCACTGTTGAGGGAGCTGGGAGTGCATGGGCAAAATTTAAGAAAGACAGTGAGGGAGATGTCAGATGAGGCTGCTAGGTCTAGTCAGTGGATATGGATCAGGAGAAATAATAGTAGTTGGGGGGTGAAATAGGGACGGTGGGGGGGGGCAGAGGACATGCGTGCCTAACCCGGCAAGAGAAGAGGTTAAAGTCTGAACAAGACACCTCTCCTCTGCTCTGCTTTCCCTGCCCCATCTTCTCGCTCTGCCAATAGGAAGAGAACCAGGAAGTTTAGATAAGGTGGGGGTGTGGCCAGCTAGAGTCTCTCTTTGGGACCATGCGGCCTGTTCAGGTGAGTTTGCGTGGTAAGATACAGAGTTGGCTTGTTTTTTGATCTTTTTGGTTGTTTTCCTGTTTTGTTTGCTTCTTGAAGGAAATGTTAGGGTTTGTTTTCCTGCTCTGTTTGCTTTTTGAAGGAAATGGTAGGGTTTGCTGCTTCTTGAAGGAAATGTTAGAAGAGGCTGTCAAATCTAGTCTGTGGTTTAGGCCTCCACCTTCAGCACCCTCTAAATTTTCCACCCCCTACCCGAACAAGGGTCTGTATCCAATCCCTACTTCCATCTTTTGACTCTACCTCTTTATTGTCTATCCCCTACCCGAACCAGGGTTTGTATTCCCACCCCGCTTTTTCTTGGTGCAGTTGGTGAGAGGCAGGGGTAGATGATGGTAGTGTGGCAATCGGCAGTTACATGTGGCATCTAGGCCTGTGGTAGCATTGTAGCAGCTAACAATAGCTAAAGCGGTGAGAGTATGATAGTATCATAGCAGTTAGTATTGGTAGCTAGCAATTAACATTAACAGTATAGGTGAATCTAGCTTTATTGTCTTCTTCTGTTCCTCTTAGCAGGTAGCGGTTAGCACGTAACATTAGCTAAATGGTAGCATCGGAACTGTATTGTCTTCTTCTGTTCTTCCTAGCGGTTAGCATTAGCATTAGCAATAGTTAAATGGTAGCATCGGTACTGGCCACTACCTGGAGCATCTCTGGGTCAGTTGAACGTGGCGGTGCTGTTTGGATTGTGTAGGAGCAGTGTGAACTGGCACTAGGGGGGGTGACTCTGGGACGCCGGAGTTCACTGCCTAACCTCCTGGAGGTGTAGTGGGACTAAGTAGGCGAAACACTGTTGAAGGGAGGTTTCCACCTGATGACCCCCAGAGACGTGTTAGGAATCACTGCTCTTTGGCAGGTATAGAGGCAGATTAGAGCTCCAAGGTTCTTCACTGAGAATGAATCCTCTTTTTGAGCACAAGTATCTTGTGTTTAAATTAACTGCTACTTCCCAACACTGACTGAGATGATCAAACTGGTTGTAAACAAGCCAGTTTAGCGTGAATAACTGCTTTATTTTGAGTAAATCTCCGAATCTGAGCAGTTTCAAAACCCCAGTGATAATCTTTGATTATTCCACCATCTCTGTGCTCCATACCCTCACACCATGAGTGTTCAAAGCAAGACAGGAAGATATGCATAGAATTTGTGGTCAAGCAACTAAATTTTTAACTACTTTGACCTACATAGAAAATAAAATGTGGCAATGTTGTACTTGCTTAGGCCACCCTGCTCCTAGCATAGCTAATAGCTTGCCACTGAAAACATTATAGTTATATAACATTATATTTTAAAATAGCTATATGCTACCAAAAGGCTTCTGGTAAGATTTCACTTGTTAGCAGTGAATCAACTCCACTTCATAATGTTGTTCCATCAAGCAATGTTACGAAACATGAAACACCTTGTTAAAGTGGGTATTTGTCGCTCAGCTATTGGCTTGTTTTCAGAAAGCCTTCCTAAAGCACTGAGGGAATTGCAAATTTTTTGCTCATTAATTTGACCACTGCAGTGCTGTGTGTGAGGTGCTGATATCAAACAATTGCCAACATGAGCAACAGTGAGGAGTGAGTATATCTGTTTGTTACACAACACTGAGTCAACGGTGTGGAGCTGTATGTACAGTAATAGCAGAGTGTTGGCACACAGAGAGAACAGGTGGAATAAACACTTTTCTGATGACAATTTACATGCATGAGTGTGTGTGTGTGTGTGTGTGTGTTAGAAGGAGAGGCAGCCAACTGCTTCATGTCGGCCCAGACTGACCGAACAATAATAGTAATACCATAACGACGCAGAGGCCTCCAGGGATCCCACAAATAGAAACTTTTGAGAAGAGATGAGGTGGCCACAGGGAGAGCACGGATCAGATGAGGGAAAGAAAATGGGTTGTCTGTGTTTGTCACCCACATATATGTGTGCGTGTGCGAGTGTGTCCGCATGTTCATCGCTTCAGAACAGCACGTTCTGGTTTTTGCCTCTGTACTTTACCACTTGCTGAATATTTCTGCGTGTCAGTCTCTTCTCCCCAGGCTCTTTGTTGCTTTTATAGCCCAGGCAGTCTTATCTAACCAGGTCTCCTGAGAAAACCAGAGACAGCGAGAGAGAGAGAGTGGAGCAGAGAGGCTGCAGACTGTGCGGAGCATGCGAGGGAAGCGAAGAATTGAAAATCATGTCAACAGCGCTGCTCCGCACTCCAAAAGCATCCATCCTAATGAGTCACGCAGTTTACCTTGAGCCTTAAAATGTTATTTCATTCCTTGAAAAAACAACAATCTTAAAACCTGCGCAAGTCAGAATCTGCTTTCATGACACAATTTCTTTTCTCAACATATTTGTGCTTATTTGTTGCTTTTATAACAAGTGGGATCAGGTTCGTAGGGAAAATGAGCCAGGTTAGTAAGACATTTTAAAAGAGGGGAATTCTAGGATGTGGCAATTTCTCCGCTTTAAAAGGTGAATTGTGGTGATTATGTGCACTTGTTGGAAACTGACCAATCGGCTCGAAGCTAACTCTCCACCTGTGTGGCTGCCAGTCACAGCGGTAGCTCATTAAAAAAAGCTGCTTATGCAAAATGGCCTGGTCACACGCAGGTGAGAGTGGAGCCCTGGGGCCGTGCTAGCGCTGCTGAGTCAGACTGTATTAGACCTCACTACAGAGGTGGCTGTTGTTACAGCTACTGTAAGAGCCAGCGCTAAATCCATCTTTCTACTTTGGAAGAAGCTGGTCAGCCACGATAATTTAATAAGTATTGGCATGCACATTAGAGCTAATTACTGTAAACACAGGATCTGATTGGTGATCCTCTAATGCAAAGCTTTTTTTTCATGAAATTGTGGTTATACTTTTCATGGCCACATTACTCAAGGATCAGTCCAATGCAATCACCATCTCCCCACATCTGCAAGGTACAGCAAAGCCCATTGATGAACAGCCCAAAATGTATGACAGCTGCGACTGGAGGTGCTAACAAACGTGTGAACATGAGCTGATATAGACAATAAGAATGCAGTATAAACAGAACTGTGCCCCTGCCTGTTTCCCAGTATATCCGGCCCTTTACGGTGGACATAAATTGTGCAAAACTCAGCTGAATGGAGATTAGATACATTCTTAATTTGCTATCCCTGGACTCATCTCGTAACCCCACAAGTGTACTTTGGGACTACCTCATGGGCTCTGTTTGTAGCTCTTGACAAAGTGCAAGGGGACGCTATCCGCCAACTCACCGCATTAGCCAGTCAGAAACATGCAAGTACACAATTCAGGTATAACACCTTATATTATTCCTCAAAACTTCAGCGACACTTCCAGTATAATGAACAACACCATTGTTTTATTATAATGAAGTTCTAATAAAGTTTTTATATCACAATCGAGTTGTTCTTTGTTTGTCCCTTCTCCGTACACCTCCCTACTCTATCCCTACTGATAGCTTGTAGTGTCACCCTTGTTCCTTTTGCTAATTTAGGCATTTGGTTAGCTTGCAAGTGTCAACATGGGGAAGAAAGTCAGTGCTGCAGTGATACATTTCCAGTCCTGCCTCAGAGTCTGCTGTGGAGCCTCTTGATGCCTGATAAGCCGATATATTTAACATTTTTAAATGAAAACACCATCTAGAGTCTGTGAAAGAGAAAATACTGGTTTCGATAGTTGCTGCGTTTACTAATACAAGATCACTGCGTGATTGGTTGCTTGTTTTGTTTTGTTTTTTGTCAGCGAGACCAGACTTTTGCGGAGACTTTAGCCCCCTTGTTTGAAGTAAAAGATTAGGACTGATTGGTATTTGGCAGTGAAAGGCCATATGTGTGTGTGTGTGTGAGTTGTGGAGACAGGAAGTTCACTGCAGGAGTAATCAGACAGCTATCACATGCAGACAGCTCGAAATATCCGCATGTTTCCTCCTCCTCACGCTGAGATGCACATTTATGTTAATGCCACACTACTGTACGACAGTGTTGCCTCAGCATCACATTACTGGAGCGTGATGTTCCCTGCTGCAGGGCCAAACTCTCTGACTCCCTCTGTGTGTCTCTGTGTGTGCATGTGTGTGCGTGCGTGCGTGTGTGTGTCTCCAAATCTGTTTGCAAACTGCTGAGTACAAGCCAGGGAGTGGGTTCACACTGGATTAGCTCTGAGTTGGCTAAACACCAGATAGTAGAGATAACAGTGTTTGTGTGTGCGTGTGTGTGTTTGTCTGTGTGTGTGTGTGTGTGGGTAGGTGTGGACGTGTATTACTCATGTTGTGTGGACATAAATCTGTTTACACAGTCACATTGTGGGGACTCGCTTTCCTTATGGGGACAAAATGCAAGTCCCAGAATGTAAGTCATTAAATTTTAGGGTCAAGACTTGGGTTTAAGTTAGAGTAAGTCTCCAGGAAATGAATGTAAGTCAATGTAATGTCCTCTGAAGTGGCTGAAACACAACTCTGTGTGTGTGTGTGTGTGTGTGTGTGTGTGTGTGGTGGAAGGGAGGGGGGCAGCTGATATCAGCAGGAACAAGGGAAAACACTGATAAAGCTTTTTTTTTCTGCAGTTAATGGTCATGACAGTTAGGTGCTAACGAACATGTTTATTGACCTTTATTGTAAAGTCGTGTTTACAGAAAGCAAAGAAGAAGGAAGGAGAGGATAAGGATAAGGATATGGATACGGATAAGGAAAGAGAGCGACAGAGAAGGAAAGGATGGAGTATAAAATGATGGAGGGAAGGATGGGGAAGTGAGGGAAGACAAGAAAACAACAAAATAACATAATAAGGAGGAAGGAGGAAAGAAGACATTATGAAAGGGAAGGTAGCAAAGGAGAATCTACAGAAAAAAAACAGAAAAAATAAGTAAATAATCAAGGAAGGAAAGAAGGAAGTAGGAGAGAATGGAGAGATGTAGGAAAAAAGAATGGAAGGAAGGGAGTGAGGGAACATATAGAGGAAATAGATGAAAGAAAGGACAGGAGATAAGAAGGAAAGAGAAAGAAAGAAAGAAAGAAAGAAAGAAAGAAAGAAAGAAAGAAGTTACCAGGAAATCAGGAAATACACTCTCACTTCCCAGATTTCTTCTTTTTCTTCCTCCCACCAGCTGGAGAGAAACCCAGTGGGAGGAAGCCGTCATCTTCACTTTCCCTCCTTTGTCCTTCCTCTCTTTCACCTTTCCTCCATCTTTTCTCCCCAGAATTAAACCCATCAAGATGGGCTTTATCTCCTCTTTTCGTAGGAGGGGAAGGTGAATCTATAAAGGCTTCGCCTGTTCCCCTGTCGATCGATTGATGTTTGAGTGTTTAACTCACAAAGGGCCGCATAAACGGCTCAGCAGCCCGCGGTTCATGCAGAACACCAGGCAAATCTTCTACAGGACTCCATTGATGTTGCTTGTTTTACCTGAGAAATAAGACACTAATCCCCTTGATGTGCACCAAACGGAGAGGAGGTGATATCTGTGGGGGCGAGAGGGGCGGACCTCCTGTCTGTCACCTCCAAATACAACAAACAAAGCTGTCTCTGCTTCGCCTCACAGCTGCATGAACCAGAGATACCAATGCCAGCAGATCTCCCGTGAAACCCTCAGTACTGGAACAGGAGAAACATCGCTTTCAGAAAGCCAACATATGACAACACCAATGGAGCTGTTAGATATCCTTACTGACGAATGATTATGGTAAAGAATTTATGGCACTACACTTTTAAACAAACAGGAGCATTGCTAAGAGGATTAGCTGCCTGTATCGCCCTTTACACTGCATGTAATGCACACCATACTACACATGTCATTAACTTTCCTTTAATAGGAAATCTGCAGCATTGACTCACAGCAAAAAAGGGAAAAAAACTGTTTTGGGGGAGCTTTTCCGCTAGAAACACAGCAAAAGGTCTCTTAAAAAGCCTGTTTCAGTTCAAGGAACTTTTCCAGGAACCCAGGAACCTTTTCTGGAACACAGATTAGATAACTTGGCCCCAATAAAGGCTCTGCTCTCGGGACAGCACTCCCTGATGGAACTATTGGGGCAGTTTGCAGGGTGTAAAACACGAACACAAAGCACTGATCAGCCTGGCTCCAAACCCTCCAATCGTTCTGCATCTTTCTGTTTGTGTGTGTGGCTTTTTTTGCCAGTTGGAGGAACAGACAATCAATCATCTTCCTATACAGATGCTAACTAACTAGCCTGGTTTATTGGCCTAAAAATAAACTAAACTATACCTCTTCTTCTGTGATGAAAATTTGCTCTATACAGCACATAACGTAGTAAAGATTTTAAATTGGCTTTACTGTGATGACAAGAAGAACAAAGGCTGTTCTCATTGAATCACAAAATACATGTTTTCACCATGAGGTAACATGAGGGAACTGATCAACACGAATGGTCTTTACAGCTTCCTGTAAGATCCAGACAGTAAGCTGGATTTTTGTGCCATTTAAACAAAACCCAATTTGTGGTCCTTATAAAAAGACTGTTTAACCTTTTGCTCTATGACCACGTTCACGCGGTGGCCATTTTCCTCTAAGGTCACGCTCAGGGCAGGAAGCTCAAATGCTTTCCAGTTGCTGATCAATCGGGAAGAAGTGGAATGGAAACAATTTGTCAGACTCCCTGCGTTTAAACGACTTGCAACCTGGAAGACAGCAGTACGACATTATCTCTTTGATAACGGCCTCCCACCCTGAGCAATATGAGAATACCGTCTGGGAAGCTGTTTTTCTACGAGTGGGTCTTTTCTTTATCTCGTGCACACGCACAAGGACACGCACCTTTTAGGCAACGTAGATGAAAACTCAACTTGAAGTAAAGCGCCTCTGTTGTGCTGTTGTCTTAAAAAAAGGAGAAAATGGAGAATAGATCAGTTAAACACTCAGCAGATAGCAAACGGTTTCGTTATTTAGGTGTGAGGCCTGTTGGAAATGTAGTTTTGAATCAAAAACAGCAGCACTGCTGGCTTCCAAGGGCAGCTGAAACTGTACTTGTCACCTTCAGACACACACACACACGCACACGCACGCACACACACAGACACTCATCCTCATGTGTGAGGGGTAAAAGAGAACGTTTGAGTCTCCACCAAATCCCTAAAAGCTGTCATTGACTTCAAACAGTGTGAATTCTTCACAGTGGAGTGCTTCTGCCGAGCGACAGAGCTGTCTGTCTTTACTTTTCTATAGGATCCTTTTGATATGGCCTCCGCAGTCCAGACCCTGCGCTCTATAAGGTAAACCGGGGCTCTTTCAAACCATCTGAAATGAGCTGAGAATCCAGAAGTCTACTTAATATGCAAAAACAAACTCCTTGCTTTTAATACACAGCTAAAGCCAGTGCAATTATATTAACACCTACTCAGAGACAACTTTTAAAGAATTCCTTAAGATGTGAAAACATATAATAGTGAATGCTGAATATTCATATGGCAGAAAGAGAAACACTGCTGTGTGTACATTACACATCAGGCTACAGAATGATCATTTACCAACTTAAACAGTACATTAATTTTCATGAAGCATGTGTAATTTATGAGTGGTGTGGGACTGCATGTATCTATCAGTGTCAGAGTGACATGTGTGGGGTGATAATCTATTCCGTGACCCAAATTTATGTGTTGAAAGGCTACAAAAGCGCACTCCAGCCCTCCCATCCGATTTCACAGCTCATCACTGTCAGTACGATACGATGTGTGTGTGTGTGTGTGTGTGTGTGAGGGAGAGAGTATGATAAAAGGAATGTGTTATCCATCTTATCCAGAGGAGATGTTTTGAAAGGAACTCTGTTATTAATAAATGCATGAGAGCCAACAGAAAAAGGAACATTCTGCGGCTTTGCAAAAATAAAAAGAGAGAGTGCGAGAAAAAAAAAATCGCTCCTTGTTAGCATTCTCTCAGACGCTGCCTGCGCTAGGAGCTACATCCTCAATGAGAGACATATTATCTCTGGTCAGCTTTCCTATCTATTATTCACAGCTCTGTGAGAAACACTGGTGGCGAGATCAACAGCAGTCACTTACAATATATCCCCGAGCAACGCCGTCCTATTCATGTGCAAAAGAAACCTTAATAACGATGGCTGGAGATAGTGAAGAGGCTGCAAAGTTGGCAAAAGCTCGTGGAGGAACGGGGCTTTGATTTCCAGGGCCGGTATGGATTCAACGCAAACCAGATTAAGCAAAAAAAAAAAAAAAATCACGTGTTTTG
The DNA here is from genome assembly GCF_017976325.1 of Chelmon rostratus. Classification (NCBI taxonomy): domain Eukaryota; kingdom Metazoa; phylum Chordata; class Actinopteri; order Chaetodontiformes; family Chaetodontidae; genus Chelmon; species Chelmon rostratus. Next base: position 19,194,733 of record NC_055673.1, read on the forward strand.
ATGTATTATTCAAAAGCAGGTAATGTATGGGCGTTGTATGCTGGAGGAGTTCAATAAAAAGGGAATCTTGTTTGTCCTTTGGGGGGAATATTGTCTTTTTTTTTGTCTATTTTAATCTACAGCTGACTTTACAGACAACAAACAACTTCTGCAGCTTATTGCTTTATTGAAACCTCCCAAGCTGCAGGACACACAGGCGAGCGCGGCACATGTGCACACACACACGGGGGGCCGCAGATTGAGGATTGGTGTCTGAAATGTTAATAAATTCAAGGGGAAATTGCTTTGTGTTTATCTGTAATCTGACAAAACACCTTGACTTTGATCCCTGGCGCATGTTATAAGCCCACAAACACACAAATGCCATTTCAAATGCTAATTCCCCATTGTGTATGGGCTTATTAGATAATATATGAACACAATATCTGCCTTCCATGTGGACAATGAAATATGTGGCTGACAAACACGTCTTTTTGCCGTAGTGAATATTATATCATAAGCAGCTGGCCATCTTCTAGAGGTGCAATCACTTTTTGCATAAATAAAGGATTTGCTGTAGTCACGTTTGATATTCTGAAGACAAAAATGTCAATAAAGTCACAGTTTGGAGAACAAAACACCGAGATGAACTCTTGGTTTGTGTACAGCCTCTACCTTCTGCTTTTTAAAGCTGCATTTCTAAATCTGGCTCTATGGAAACGCATTTGGCTTTGAGTGCTGTCCTGGCAGGCAGAGAATATTTAACAAGCCAAATAGCCTTGCTTTTTTGCTTTTTAGGTACTCGGCTGCTGTCTGTTGCTATGCAACCGCATCCTCCAAATTGTCAGGTTCAGGGCCACATTCCCCTTCTTTTCCTCCCCCTTTCCTAAAAAAAAAAAAAAAAAAAAACTGCAGAGGGAAAGGTACTTTGTACACAGTGCAGCACCACCCTCAGGATCCCTCATTTAAATAAATTCCAATATTTCAATATTTGAGTTCTCCTCACATGTTCGAATTTTCACGAAGTGTTTTTTACCAGCTCACCTTTGTTCCGCACACATCCTGTTCATTCTGCATTCATTCAGTGCAGCCGTGCGATTCCTCCTCTTGTTCTCCCCCTTTTCTGCTGTGTTCTTTTCATCAAAAATCACTCTCCCTCACTGTGCTCGTCTTTGTCTCCTGCACACACACACACACACACACACCTCTCTTTCTACCCGTGCACACACTGTATGTCTGTGAGGCAGACTGTCTCTATAATTGGGTTATTCTTCTCTTCACTGGTCTGATGCACTGAGACACACATGCACTCGTGCACACATGTACGAGGCGCGCACACACACACACACAAACACACGCAAGTTTGAGATGTGGGGACGTCTCTGTAGAGATTGTTGCTGAGGTAGGAGAAGCACACCCGTGCATGTGTTTTATTGAGGCCTATAAGGGAATGTAGGGCCTGCGCTTGATTGGATACACAAGTTGATATCAAAACCGACAACATGGACAGCTATAGAAGTCTCTGATCAATGCACAGTTCTGCCTGGACAACATTTACCTTTCATTGAGATCATTCAGTGTAACTTTGACAGCATATCTTGACCATGTACCGTACATGTGTTTTCTCCAGAGCCAGGGAACACAAATACCTATGGACAGATGCACATGGAAATACAGTGATGATGAAAGGGCACATTTTCACAAGGTATAGTGAAGAGGGCACTCACATGCGACCCCTACCCCCCATCTGCGTCTCCCTACTCCTCTGCCTCCCCTCTCCGTGTCGCTCTCCCACAAACCTGTATCTCAGTGAGGTGACCCTGCTTTAATGTGTGTTGAAAAGGTCACTCCGGTCCTGTCCACTGATTCAGAAAGGCCCTCCAAGGCCTGTATGCATGGCTGCGCTTCAGTGTAATACCTACAGACACCGGGGACAGTCACTGTTTACACCACTGACACCCCTCTCACATACAAACGCACACAGACACACACACACACACACACACACACACACACACACACACAAGTAAAAAAAAAAAAAAACCCACAAAACACAAAATCAAAGGCAATAGCACGCCTGAGTGGGTGTCAAACCTAACCGCTCGGGGATTTGAACCTGTTTGAAATCATCCTGACACAGTAAACTGCGCTGTGTGACGGACCATCCTTTACACTTGTGTTTTCGGTTAATGAGGAAAAAGAGAGAGGAAAATAGGGCAGCCGCAACGGAGCCAAAATGTTATTCGGGCTGCCAACAAAGTCTACACATTATGGCAGGGAAAAAAGAAGAGAAGCGGAATCCCAGCAAGCGTTTGATGGATGGCAGCATACTGTACAGGGAGGTGGCCGAGTCCAACCCATTAGGTCTGTGTGATGTTCACACAACTGAAACACATTTTCCGAAAACTGTTTTAAATTCACATCACCAGGACATTTAGCTCCTGATTTGAGAAAACCATGCATGCAGCTATGGACGCCTACAGACTTTGCCTAAACTTCCATGGATTTACTGTTCCCCGGCACATCGGCATTTATAATTATGTTCCCCACTGTAGCCGCAGCTCATCTTTGAAATCCTGCTTTGATTTACCCCGCTCCTGTGTTTCAATAACTGTGATATAGAGTGCACATGCCACGTCCGTGTCCTGTGGCTTTGATGGTGGCTGTACAGTGCAGTGAGAGCATTAGTATGTATTAGCTGGCAGATGGGCTTCAGTGTTCCCCTGGTGCTCGCTGTAATGATGAGCCATGTTCCTGTTTATCAGACAGGACACACTCAACTCTCGCCTCATCTGCTTTTGTCTCAATCACCCATTCCTCTTCAGTCCGTCTTTATCTTCCTTCCCCTACAAGGCGTCCGTCTTTGTCTCACTACGCGCCACACACACGCTGTCTCTCTTTCAGCCTGTCCCCCCGGTAAGCGCTGCCCCACAGGAATGTCTCCAGCTTTACCTTCAAACACAATCATCAAGTGTACGTGTGCGTGCGCGGCCCGTCAGATGCAGCTTCGGTTGCATGACAGCTCTGCAGAGCTCTGAGGGGAAGCCAGGACTGCACTAACAACACGGTGCACTGCGTTAATTATCGCCCCCTCTTGATGCGTCGTGCCAATTTCCGTCCCCTAAGGTAGGCCACAAAGTCCTTATAGCTGTGTAGCACAGATGGTTGACTTGTAGTAAGAAATACGGTGACGGCTTGGGTATGGTGTTACTTTGCTGAACCCACCTCACTCATTTAGCAGGATGACACTGTTTAGTTGACAAAAAGCGGTATTGGAAAGCTGATCGGCATAATAATCATTGTTTTTTTTTCAAATTGTTTCATCAACAGGTACAAACCTGAGACGTCAATGAGACCACAAAGCTAATTGTGTCAGAGGGGTTTGAAGGTCTTCATGGCTTTTTGAGGCAGGGTTTCATCGCACAAACGTGTCATATCAGAGGACATATGTAGTACATGAGCGAACTTTAAGCACAGTTCAGGTCAACTGTTTAAAGTGAGACTCCAGTTTGAAGTTGGATTACATAACTTTTTGCCTTCTAAATGAAAAGCTGAATTGAAAAGCAAACCACATGCACCCTTCCTCGGATCTGTGCACTGAGGAGCTTTGCTGCTACAACGGCACTTGGTCTGGTGTGACCAGTAGCTTTCGGTGGCTGCTATTATCCAGTGTTAGCAAACTTTAGACAGATATTGCTGCGTAACATTACTTCATATTCTTGTTTACCTGTGCTGTTGCATTTATCCTAATCTTGTGATTGACACTTGTTGACACAGTGGCAGCTTTTACATGGGCTTGCTTCAACTACCATTCAACATGGATAACAAACCCTATTAAAGTGCAAGTAAACATGAAACAGTTATTCTGCTTCTTGCTACAGTGCCAGTAAACTGTCGTGAATGAAAACACACTTTAACTGACTACAAACAAATTTGTTAAAAATAGATGAGATATTTTCACACAGTCTCTGTTTTTGTGGTGATACAGAAAATGATGACTTAATGAAGAAAATACCTCTGCTTTCAGTTTTTCAATTCAGCTTCAGGTGTCGTCCCATCCTGTCTTTTTTTGTTTGTTTGTTTGTTTTGTATCTAATATATGTGTATATATATGTGTATACATATCAAGACACATATATATATATGTGTCAATGTCAATGTAAATGTGTCTATGTGCTCTGTTTCATATTTAGACATTTGGAAACTTGCATGTCTCTTCGTGCAGTTTAGTAAGAGTGTGTCTGTCTGTGCATACATGCATGCGTGCCATAACTGTACACTCCCTAATCTCACACAAAATGGCACACCAACATATAGCACAAACACGCACACACCACATACATATTTCCTCACCCCTCACCCCCTTGACCCCCATGAGCAAACCACTCGGCAGGTTTACCACCCTTCCCCCGCTCTGAGCAATGGGTAAACACCCCGGCTTTGAGTGATTATCCAGAGAATATCCTGACATGCTTCCCGAGGCTACGCTTGAGACAAGCCATAGAGCTGCTGAACCAGTAGCCTGCAGCTTCCCTCCCATAACAAACACGCACCACCCTCAGGGCCCTCACTTCTAACCACCAGCACCGCTTACAGGAGCCAGGAAGTGGCCTGGTAACAAGTGTGTGCCGCCTCAATCCCCAGCAACGGAGCAGGCAATTGCAGACAGTGGGGAATACAGAGACAGTCGATTATGACAGGAGTGCTAAATTAGCATCATACTGGGACAGATGGTGAATGTAGCTGCGGGTTGAAACATATGGACATGCAAACTCGCAACGATTGGCCATCAATTCAAACACAACCTGCGCCACACTTCCAGCTTGTACACGAGGGCTTACACACACATATGCACACAAACACGCGCTTAAAAACACATACACACGCAGCCGCCGTCTGTCACTTCAGTTACGAGTGCCTCAGGGCTTGAGAAATGTTGGGTGGACAGATGATGCAATAATGTCATATTATGGATCAGAGTAATGAATGTAGGCCATATAGGCTGATATCTCTGTTTCTGCCGTGTAAAACACACGACAAGAGAGTATTAGCAGCTGTGCGAGAGGAATTACATATGATATATATGTGACAGTAATCTTGAACGATCTGAAAAACGAAATGGAAGAAATGTGATTTTCCTTTGAAGCTCAGAGACTAGTTCCATTTTTATAATTGAGATCTCTCCTTCCCCTCCTTTTACCCTTCTGCAATTCTTCTTCCTCAATTCGCCTCCTCTCTTTTTATGAAGTGTAATTGAGGGGAAGTGATCGTAATCTATGGGTGTCTCCGTGATTGACACAAAGGCATTTAACCCGACCCAAACCCATACCATTTCTTACTCTCTCTCTCTCACGCACACACACACCATTAGACACACAGGACCTATATATGTCACAACGACTGAGCACTCACTCTACACCTTCAACATACACAGAGGGAGAAAAACGAGGTGGAATCCAAAGCGGGGCGCTCAACGCGGGGGGTGGGATGTGTTTGGCATCCATACATAGAGTGGCTAAATTGCGGGGATGCTGTGAATTGGCGTGTGCGTTCACGGCAACTGCAGCCAAGATGCCTGGGCCTCGTGCTGGGGCGCTGAGGATGATGTCTTAGCCTCAGGCCGGGAAGACGGGGTGGCACTCGGGCCTGCTGGCAAAGTTCCTCAACGTCTCACCGCGCGCTTTCACACGGCTGTGGAAGGGATCTGACATTTCTTCCTACAGCGCTTCAGGTATCTAAATACGTCAGATTCCGCATTAACAGGCGTGACAAGTACATGACAAGAAGTGGGTGTTAGCGGATTGATGAAAGAATGGGAACAGGGGATGTAGGGGAGGATAAACCCAGAAAAACTGGGTTTACTTAGCTTTTTATTTGCAGGAATAAATTTCTACCAACCTTTAAAGTGCTGTCATAAAACCTCATGACCTAAATTCATACATCAAAGTAAGAGGCCTGAAGGGTAACAGAAAGTGTTATTAATATCTGATGCATGTTATATGAAGTTGGGCTGCCTTGGGGTGTGTAAATTAATTCTTCTCTAAATGGATAGTTGATTTTTATCCATATGATAAGTGAATGGAAGTAGCAGTTCACACACGTTTTTATTTAAAGGGTCAGCTTAATGACAAATGACAGTTTATACCATATTTTGTCTTATTTGCACAAATATGCATCTTTTTGAATGAAACAGAAATAACAGCGGCTGTTGTACATGTGTTTTTGTAGAGCAAGTCAGCCCCCAAAGTGTTTATTTAGCCCAGTTTCTGAGTTTCTGATGGCTCATGTACCAGAAATAGACCTGGGATCGAATCATCCGTCAAGAAGGAGAGAATTACCACTGTCACAGGATGTCACGACGAGGAGCTCAAAAAGACAAAAAGTCTGAAAATGCTTTGGGCCACAGAAAATCACTGTGAAAGCTGCAAGGCTCTGACAGGAGAGTGTGAAAACTCTATGAGACTGATCTGAGACGGAGCTACATAAATGTGGGAATTGTGTTCTGCTTTAATGGAAGTGTTGCATGTTTTTACTTTTAAAAAAGCAAGGGCTTAACTTTCCAACCAGTTCAAGCATGCGACGACGGGGTGTCGCCCGGTGCAATGGAGTAGTTGCTCAAAGTGTTGCATAAAGACATTTTAAAAAACATGTTTTCAAGAAACACTGTCCTGCTAACTCCAAATGATCCCCAGATCCATTTCTCAACAGTTGTCATTGGGACTATTTCTTCAGTAGAAAGTTTTGATAAGAAATTACGTTTTAAAAGGCAAAATGACGCTAACAGTCAAAAAGGTCAAAAAGGTCAAAAAAGGTCATTTTTAAACAGTAAAATTCCATATATAACAGCTCTGACCCACAGTTTCATTCCACATCACCTCAGACTAAATCCAAATCTGAATCTCATAGGAAATGCAATGACCGCTACTGCAGCTATGCTATACTGTATATATTAAAGTTTAATGAGTGTGCATTACCGGTTTGCAATGCATCCAGAAATCAAACAGACCCACACATGCACACACGCGTGCACGCATTTGGCAGGCTGCCCTGACCATGTGGGGGAAACATAAATAAAGAGATTGAGGAATCAAGGCATAAATGGGGCTTGACACCCCTTTCTCTCACAATCCATTTCCACATTACGAACGGGGACACAGGCACCAAATGATCCCCCTCCATCTTTCCACCGGCTTGGAATAGAAGTAGACACCAGCAACAATACTCATTTACCTTCCGTCTCTCTCGTACAAACAAAGATGCAGGCCGCCGTTGACCTCCCACACGAATCTGGAACTCACTCAGCTACTGAGGGAAATGAAAGATAACGCGCTTCAACCTAGTGGACAGTTTCCAATTTCATTTCAGACAGAATTTGATATCATAAACACATCCAGCTTGTTTATGAAACCAAATCCTCAGAAAAATGTTGGAACAGAGAGAAAGTACTGGAGCAAACAGGAAAATGTGCCGGTGAGAGGCAAGCGGGGCCGTGGCCTGGCAGCGCTCACCCTCGCAGATTATGGCTTGACATTTGGAGTCAGAGCCGGTGAAATGTCAGGCGGGTTATGACAGGAATGGTGATAGGCAGATTATGACCGACCTCTGACCTGGAAGTTCTGAAAGGTCACGGCTCGCTCAGCCGGCTGTGAGCTGATGTGCTTTCACATCACGAAAAGGTAACCGAGCCAGGATGGAGAGGACGGTTTGTCAACATCGACGTTTCAGAGCAGGTTTTCTTCCTCTCGAGTGAGGTTGCATGTGAGGAAATACTTTCAGTCACTTTTGCTACACCTGTCGAGCCCTCTGTCCTGCACAAGATTAGCGGTTGAAAACGATTACGGTGGCAGCTTTGCAACTCCATATTCAATTTTTGAAACAAGGGGTCTCGATTGTGATCTGTTGCTAGAATCAGCTGTGGCTAGGTTGCTACAATTAAGCTAATGTTAGCTTTATGTCCCGGTTGAAAACGTTGTGTCTGGCCGACATGTTAATGTTTCCAGCTGACTCATTTTAAAAAGACAGTCTTGAAGACAGGGTCTGACTTATGGCGGCCATGACATTGTGTTGAAAGACAGAGGTAAAGCCACCTGACCCTGCCAAAACATCATCATCCTCACCAGCTGATGATCCATGTAGACAAACAACACTGAACTGGGTCGGACTGTTATTTCTTTCCAGCATAATCTAATTGAGGTGCTTAGCTTATGTACTTGGACAAGCAAGACCAGGGTTTAGATTCACTTTTAAAAGTACTTAAAAGCTTCAGGAATGAGGACGAACTATTACGATTGCTGATGCTATCTCAAAAAACGAGTGTGACTGAGGTTGTTGGAGCGTAAAATTCCCTGAATCCAATAAAAATCAGGACAGAACCACAAACATTGGCCTAAATTTCTATACAGTAGTGAAGCATGACCTTGTGTTAGTTCCAACGCCATACTAACGTATGTACTAATGTAATGTATTAAAGCATTACTAATGTAATATGGCCTTGGAAGTAACGCTGGTTTATCTATAAGCACGTTAGCCAGACATGCTTATGTTTGCAGTGGTTTCGACCTCGCCTTACACTTTTGCTCTTGTTTTGTTTGGTTCTGGAAAGACAAAAAAAGAACAAAAAGAAACCACAAGACCAAACCATACCTAGAAACGGATGCAAAGCTATTATTGGACAGTCGCTATTCGAGGGGGGGCTTTAGCGTACGGTCAATTGATTCCTGGTTAAAAACCATAAAAGCATGATGTGCCAAACAAATAAGCAAGGGAGCCTTTAACCACTTTAGGTTCAGCAGATTTCAATTTCCAGGCGTTCTCCCTCAACGCCATGATACTAACCAGATTACCCTCTGCCATTACGTCAGCCTCCAACAATCAATATGTAGCCTACCATTAGCGCTAATCACTCTTTAATTAGTGATGTATTCAAGGCCTCCTTGTGTGTACTTGTTATTGTGTGTGTTCAGTCAGAGTTTGCGTGACTTCCGCCCACAGTGAACACTTCCAAACGCTCAACACCCTTATGATTGCAGAGCGGTACAACACACTCTATCAGATTACACTTTAAAGAGATCTGAAGCGCTACCTGTTTCACCTGGGGCCCTCCCTCGCCCTTATCTATAAAGCAAATTAACAAAACCCACAGCGCTCTGTCATCCAGCTAATAGATCTCCTTTCTTGTGGTGCTGGATTTCCCACCACGAGACGCTGAAACAACAAGGATCAACTCGAAAGCTGGCGGAGAAGAAAAGGAGTGTGTTCGGGCTTCTCTTATTGCACATACAGCAAGGCATTAGCAATGCCTTTTATACACTATGAATGATCCTCGGCACAGACTGAGAGGGGAGAAACCACTCGCCTTTGGGCATAAAGACGGTGAGCTTTGATTATTGATTCACTGTCTCTCTTCTTTACACGTAAGGTACCGTTTCGACCTGAAAGAACTCGCGAGCTTAAAAAAAAAAAAAAAGAAGAGAGAGAATAGAAGAAAGGGGGTGAGTCCTTCGAGGGAAACACACATCAGGGGATTTAAACCCAAGCCGAATTGAAACTTAACAGTTTGGTGGAATACAGGATGAAAAAGGAGAAAGAAAAGACAACAGATCAACTTGAAGGTGCTGTTGTTTCATAGCTGTGAGAGGCAAAAAAAAAAAGAATAAATAAAACATCTAAAAAGGCGAAATAATCATTCATTCATTTAAATTTGCCAACTTACTCATTCTGTTTCTGTTAAAAGCACATGAATGTTGCAGGGTGATTTTATCTGAGTATGAAAACAGCGAGCGCCTCTCCTTAATTTATTATGTCTTTGAAGAGGTGGTAATGGTCTCTGGTTTTCTGATGCTGTGTTTGTGCATTTATATAATATGTTATGCCAGAGGATGAGAAAAAATTAGCTGTTTTTCTTTTTATGTCCAACGCTAAAAATACCCGGGATGTTGCAACAGAACGGCAACACTCGCTGTTTTTGATTGCCGGTTTAAGCTGCCCTCAAGAACAGGCCCGCGATCAGTTTTCCCTCCAAAAACAAACATCCCAAACCTCTGGAGGAGCCGTAATGTAAAACTGACCCGATATCAGTGTCTGCGTATCCCCTTTCGATTGTTTGTGGTGAAAGCAGTCAGGGAGCAGATTAGAGCGCCCAAAAAGCTCCCGTTCTATTCAAAAACCACTTGAAAAACGACAAAACGCTTGTCAATTCCCCTGCTCGCCGCTAACGCTGAGATTAAAACGCGCTCTCATTCAGGTTGTTCATCCGCATGAAAAATACAAAATATCTCCTCAGATTGTCGGATGAACAATGGCGAGCCCACGTTCTTATGAGGCTGCAACAACGCCACAAAAGGCTCAAAAGGCTGTCCTGGCTCCGCAGAAAGAAGAAGAAGTCTAAATTAGATTTGCTCAGGCAGAGATATTGTGTGTTCCTATGGTGGCCTTGCTTGTGTTTATTTCCTCTGCTGATGGTTCTATTCACTGTGGCTCAAGGTCACTGTCTTTATCTGCCTCTTTCGCTGGGGATTATTTGGTGTTTCTTTTTGACAGTGCAGTGTGTGTGTGTGTGTGTGTGTGTGTGTGTGTGTGTGTGTGCAGGCTGGTCACTCATTTCTTCTCTTTCTGTCTCTCTCACACAAACACAGTTACAGAGGTATCAACAGGGGCTAAATGTGAGTGGCGAGCAAACCGTGTTGCTGAGCAGAACTGTCTGTTATGTTGTCTTTGTGTGTGTGCGTGCGGGGGTGGGGGGTGTGTGTGGGGGGGTGGACGTCAGTGCAAAACCTATTAGTATGTCTGAGCCTGCATCTCCAAATCTTGTTACTCTGAACTGATGCAACAGGAATGCAATACAAACTCCGCTCTCCCTCCCTCCCTCCCTCCCTCCCTCTCTCTTCCCCAGCCTTCCTCTAGCTCTCTCGCCCACTTGCTCGCTACCTGCTCCTCTGCTGCAGCTCCTCTTCCTCGCCCCCTGGACACACTCTTTCTCTCTCCATCGTGCCAATTCCCCCACTGAAAATCCCCTCTTCTCCCTCTCTTTCTCTCAATCAAAATCACTGTCTCTGGGTGCTTTCTAATCTTTGTTTCTGTTTTTTTTTTCCTCTTCTTCTTATAGCGAAATATTTCTCCTCTTTGAAATTGTTTTGTGCTGTCTAGAGCTCAACATCACCTTGTAAATCACTCCTTTAAACTAAAAATAGAGTTAGCTTCTTTGATCTGATGTCCTCTATCACATTATTTTTTTCCACAATCACATTTCTTATTCCCTATCCTTTTATCTTGCGGCCACCTTCTTGTTAGAGTATGATTACTATTGATTACTAAACATCCATGTAGCATGCTCAAGAAGAGGATAGCCCCTGTGAGGGGTTTGGGAGAAACATGGTAATGTCCACCCATAAGACTCACTGGTTTTGGTACACTGATGGGAAATAATTTCAACAGCAAAGGAAGTGATTAATCGTACGCATGTTTTAAGAGCAAACATCAAGTTACCTTCAAGAAAAAGAAACAGTTCTGTTCCTATGAAGTGACCACAGACCGGCCATGTATGTAAAAATGACTAAAGGGATTTTCTGGGAATTTGAGTCCTCATTATAGAATAAATAAATAAATAATGTGGCTTTGAAATGGTTAAAAGAGCTCTAAATCTGCATATCTGTTGATACATTACTACAGCTTTCCTTCAAAGTCTGCTCTGTGTGCTGTGTTTCTATGGCAACATGTAATTAGTTTTAATTGTTTGTTCCTGAACCTACCTGTATAAAAAAGTTCTCACGCCAAAACGATAAAATGGGGCACATGCCATCGCAGCCTAAAATCACCCGTACAGGTACAAGCCTGATTCCAGAAAAGCTGGGACACTGTGTGAAAGGTCAATAAAAGCAGAATGCAACCATCTGCAAATAAACTGTGTTTACAGTGTAAAAGGTGTTACGGGTTTTACAAATCATGATGCAATCACCTGTTACCAATCAACCTGTTTACCTGTGGAATGAAACAGGTGTTTTTGGAGCGTTCCACAACTTTCCCAAGACTTTTGTCGCTCCTGCCCCAACTTGTTTGAAACGTGTTGCTGCATCAAATTCAGAAGATATTTACAAAAATCAATGAAGCTGATGAGGTCAAACTTTAAACATATTGTCTTTGTACTGTTTTCAGTTGAGTGTGTGTCAGAAAGGATGAGCAAGTTGTCACATTCTGTTGTATGAGGATGAACGAGTGTTCTCTGATCTGGAAGGCACTATCTGTCAAAACCTTCCAAAACTGTATCAAATGGCCGACATAAAAATGGTCAGTGTTTAAGGTTTGACTAAGTTTCAGCAAGAAGCAATTCGAGAGGGATTTTACTTGGAGAGCAGGGAGGGTTTTGCCGGGGTTGTTGCCTGTTGTCTGAGGTTTGTGAAAGTTAGAATCCTCGACCGTGGCTCTGAAACATCAGTAGCTGTGAACTGATAAATCCACGTCTCTGTCTGTGGTGCTGAAGCAGCAGACGGATTTGTAATTGTTCCCTTTTCTCTCAGTCCCGCCCTTCTGTCACTTTCATGTGTGTGTGTTAAAAAGCACAGATAAAAAAAAACTAAACAAAACAGTAATTCACGAGTCTGTTTGCCAGCAGCAGGTTGCTAGACCATCCCACTCATTAAAAATTAACAAACAGCCTTCTGAGTTTAAGCAAATAAACTACTTGGTTATCGCCCAGTGAGCGCACACTCCACCAGTAGAGCAGAGAAGTAAACAACTCCGTGCTTCTGTTTTTGCGGGAATCAAAATGAGCGCGTTGCTCGCCTGGGTGCCTTTTGCACTGCATCAGGGAACATTTGCATAAAGAGACTATTGTTGATCCTGCAGACTGATTTTTTCCTCCTCTTCTACCGCAGCCTTCTGTTGCGCTTGCCGTAGATTTGTCCACAGCACCTGCAGTGCCGAGGAGCAACGGAAACTCCCACCTTGACAAGAGAGCAGAGGAGATGGTGCATGGTCTGCTCTCCAGACTCTGATGAGCTGTTTACTCTTCTGTATGCATCTGACAAATGAGAACTTTTTTTTTTTTTTTGAGCGTTTGTTTCTAAATTGCTTGATCATGCTGGACTAAATGCACCAGTTAAACAAGGGTGAGTGCAGCTATCTGTTAACAAAAAGAGCTCCAGATGTATGCTGGCTGTTATCTTTAGCCTATGTCACCGTCACAACGGTGTCAAAGTCATATTGGTGACATATCCATCTTCCCAGTGGGAAAACCCAGTCAGTGCGAATCCCACTGCACCCACAATAGACTCTCCTCTTTGTCTGGAGGATCTCCCCGCTGCAGGGATTTTTCTAATACTCTGTATTCCCAACATGGATTGTCACTGTTTCCTTAAAGCACATGAATCCCCCCGTGGGGGAGCATCCGCCCGACCCATATCCCCCGTCACCACCCCGAGGATGCTGCTCTGTCCCCCAGGGGAGCGCATGACTCGTCTCCCCTGGAGTTGGACAAGTTATGGAAAGCGCCATCCCCTTTTCCAATAATTTACGGGCCGCGTTGGCACTGGCGCGCCCTATTTCTTTTTTATTGACACGTATCTAATATCTGTCTGCTCTGAAATGTATGTTTCCATTGTTAAGACCTGGCGTTTCATTGTGATGAACTACTTCATCATGTTAGCAGAGGCTGTGATTAAATGTGTGTTGTTTTATGACGATGGTGTAATTGAGGGAGGGTATAATAAAAGTTGCCCGGGGCTTCTTTTTTTTTCTTTCTTTTTCAGCTGCCGAATGCAGAGAGGGCTAAATAAGAGGTGGGCTGTTGAAAATATATATAGGGTTTCTCCTTACAACTCCCCTGGCACGCCTGCAATGCCCCGGCTCTCAGATTTGAAAACAGAGCAGGTATCACACACAACAGCCGTGAATTGTGTCCTGTCGGGGGATTTGGTGAAATAACCAGACTCCAGAAGTCATAAATCTGGCTGAAATTGGTCTTCTATGCGGCCAAATAAAGCATTCCAGTGCCAGCGCCCGTGCATTAGAATGTCTGCACACTCTTGTTTGGAGAGGGGGGGGGGGCAGACAAACATGTAACATATAATTTGGCATATGCATTATACATGCTGTGTGAGCAAGAAATCATGTCACATCGGAGCACAAGACGTGTACTGACACACTGGCAGGAAATATAAAGTCACACACACACGCGCAGACATTAGAAGCTGAACAATAGCAAGGAGGTAAATCATTTACCTAACATTGCCCTTGAGAGTGTGTAAAATCATTTGTATGAGGCCTAGACAAAACCTAGTACACAAAATCGGAACAGAAAGCTGCACTCACACACTCTTGTCACTGTCATACTGCAGCGCATATCACAGAGGCCGGGAGTTATCGGCTTGTTATTGAGTTAGCGCAGCTCTGCTATGCTGCGCTATCAGATCCACTGCGAGGAAAGTGAAATAGAGGCAGCGGGTGTGAATGAGTGCTGAGGAATGACATTTTCTCCGAATTGGGAAAATAGTATTACACTGAGTCAAGAATTTCCTCATTACGGAAAGATTTTCCGCTTCGGTCTTGCTCAGCCTTGCACATACGCATCTCCACCTCTGCCTTTGACTCTCCTGCATGCGAGTGTGTGCGCAGGCGGCCGAGCCCGTCTTCAATTATTCACCTATGACGGCTTTTCAACTCAAGACGATCCCCCGGCTCTCTCTTCCCCCCCTTGTGCTCTGCTCAGCCCAACTTTCTCTCTCGTCATTTTTTTTCTCCTTTACTTCCTCTTTTCACCCCACGTCTGCCTTCCTTTCATGCCTCAAACCTTTCATCCTGCAACTCTCCCCCCTCCACCGCCGCAGCCACCACCGCCGCCACCACCCCTCCCTCTTTACATCTCTCCAAATCTTGAGGTATCCCATCTGTACTCGGGCTTGACAAGTAATGGGTGTGTCTTTCCTCCTTTTCTCGCTTCCTCCGTCTACCCTCCAAACTCTGCTCCGCCACCGCTCTTCCCACCACACAATCTCCTCTCATGTCAGGGAGACCTGTAGGCATCCGAGTGCTACTTTTGATCATTGCTTTAACTGGGAACCCTCATTGCCTTGCTCTGCCTTGGGGTGGCAAGGAGAGGGAGAGAGCGAAAGAATGAAGGGCAGAGCGGAGTGAAGTTATATCAAGTCTGGCTGACATGTGCAGCCCCGGCAGCTGCTGCACGCAGCACAGAGCAAAGTTGGCACATGCAGCCCTCAGATACGAGCAGCAAATAAACCTCCTGTTACAGCTTCTGTATAGAACGCAACACGGGGTGACATGCACACTCTGTGTTATTGTGGTGACACACTTTTCCCAGGTATTCACATGTAATTGAAGGGGAGATAACAAGGAAGAAGAAACAGGGAAGGGTAAACATTGTGCTCCCACACAGCAGCCAAATCAAGCCAAACAGTAGCAACTGTTGTTTTGTTTCGTAATGAAAGCTCAACCTCCAGCCAGTGGGTGCAAATTTAGCAATGCTCCCATGCAGATATGAGAGGCGCTTCTCTACGATGAGTCTAATTCGAACTTTTGGTGTCTGAGATTAGCCCTCGATACATGGACAGCGGCTGAAAACACAGTAATGAGACGCAACCTTCCTGAAGCACCTCATAGAACCTGATATATCTGATCAAAAAGTGTAATTACAAAATGTCATAATATCCTGATAGCAAATCTTGCAAGGAGGAAAAGTGTTGTGCTAATGACCACACCAGCTTTGATGTTGCAGCGTACAGTAGTGCACACATGAAGTGATGAATCCACAAATAACTATCACTCAACTCTGCAGTTTCCCAACTCTACGGAGCATTTTAGCATCTTTCAGCTCATTGTTTTGGTTTTACGGCCTGCGACCTTACTGTGTTGGGTCACTTTCACTGCTGTACACTACCAGAAACCGGACTTCAAATTAATGCTAATGTGGCTTTAGCATCAGCAACGACTCACTGTAACGTGTGTTTCATAACTTATTACATTTTGTAATTTTAAAAAAGTCATTGCTGACTCACAGTTTCACACGGGACATAAACAGCGGCCTCATGGGTGAAACCCTGTTTGTTCGACCCATTTATCCACTCCAACCTCCTCCAAATGTGGACTCTCTTGCTCTTTATACTGCGTCACATGACTTCCTCCTTTGCTTCTGTCATAATTACTACAGCCACTAGAGGTCAGCCTACTTGCACAGACGAAATATACAACAAAACATTAACACAATTTCTCAAATCACACATGTATTTGAGTTAATTTAGTGAAATTCCAGGCGATTTATAATACTTCAAATGGTTTTCATAGTTTGTCAGATAACACCGTGCACCAATGAAATGGCCTTTTATGAATTGGGAAAACTATTGTTTTGCTGTTATCAAATGTTTGCCACATTTCAAGACCATAACACGGACATACACCTTGGGAAAATCCGCAGTGTGAATCTAATGCATGCTAACCAGAGGGTGTGGGGTGCATCCACATCCAAAAAACCTCTGCAGGTGCAGGATCAAAAAAACAAGCCAGAGGTAAGAATCAGACAAAAAAAATCCAAACACTGCGCTAGTCGCTCCCAGCAGTTTTAATTAAGCAACGCTTCGATCCAGCAGAGATCTTTGTCGGGCGGGTTACGTGCATGCTACAACACATTTCTGGGGGAGTCAATTTGCAGACATTTCTCTGCGCTGGATCAAGCCTACTTGCATTTCTATTCCAACTGATTGCATGATATATTTATTATCATAAAATGCATTTGCCTTAAGCAAGTGTAAAAACTTTTTTTATGGGAGCTCTACTGTTTCCATTTATTCTGTCTAATTCAATACCTCATAAAACACTTGGAGGAAAACCCAACTATTGACGTTATCATTTGTAATGGTCTCAACTGTGCGCCAAAGAATGGAAATTAAAGAAATATACAAAACGATCTCTCTGGATTACCCTGAAGAAGTCATGATTAAACAATTAACACACGGGAAGGAGGGAATTTTCTTGCTTGTGAAATGCACTTGCACTTGCGGCTTCATTTTATTCAAAGTTAAAGATGTGTAGGGGAAAATGAAGGGAGCAGCCTGAGCATGGCCAGCAGCAGAGAGAGTAAAGGTCCACTCAGCTCCAGTCACAGAGGCATTAAAATCTAACAGAGGTGTTAAACTTTGGACGACCTGCGGGACATGCTGCATAAAACAGCAGTAAATTATGCCAATGAGGAGAAGTGCAGACTGCTGGAAATAAAAAGTTATGGATGTGGCTGAGAGTGTGAGGTGAAAGTGTGCACATGTAGCAAACACACACACACACACACACACACACCCAGACAGTTCTCCTCTGTCTGTCAGGTAGAATAAAAGGTTATGCGTCTGGCTAAGGACGCAGTGATTGCCACAATCCGAGCCTCTTTATCACATTCCCAAAGCAGGCACCGGATCACCGCCGTGCTTTACAACACATTGAAAGTTCCTACAATAGAACATAAGAAGCGCTCTCGCTGATCACAAACTGAGAGCTTCCACTGAAAAATGCACGAAGCACGTAGCTTTGACTGCCGCTGCCGTTGGATGTCTTCTCAACATCTGTTAACATGACTTACAATGATGTAAAAAGGATATTCATGAGGGAGCAGACAAAGGCCCCTATAGCTTTGATGCAGCACGCTAGACCTCACAGGAGAGACACACACAAGACCTTATACTATTAATGAATGGAGTATATGGAACTGTCAAATCAAGGTGTCTTCTATAATAGCATCAAACAGAGAGACTAATGCACTTCAGATTGAATTTCATTGGGTATAAAACTTATATAACCCATTCAGTCAGTGACAGGGTCGCTAACTGTCCCGTATTAGCTGGGCTGAAATGGTCTGTCCAGTACTCTTATAGAGCCTAGATACAACAGCAGTAGCAGATCAGGTGCTGATCACGCCACAGGTGAGATCTTTTGTGTGTGTGTGTGTCACCGTGACAAAATGTGGTCCTGGAGACACCTGTTGTAGCAGGAACTGTGAGGCAGTTGCCTCTCGAAGATGGATGTGGCCCGAGCAAGGGTGGTGGGGCAGTCCAGGAGGGACCACTGCCACCCCCCTGCCAAAGTTACATTATTATCGTGTTGCACCGCAACTTCAGTCTGGGACCATTTCGACAGTGAGACTTTGGTGGCGGTGGCGTCGAGGATGCTCCAAAGTCCAAGACTTGTGAGAGAGCTAAAATGGGAAATTACATCCAACAAGCTAATAGCCGAGTGTGCTGCCAACTCCCACACAATGTCCTTGTGACAACAGTGGAAATCAAAAGCTGCCTTAAGAGTAATGGCTCGGTCCAAAAATGTATGGTTTGCTCTGAAATGGCAGGCAGAAATGTAACAGTGACAGGCTGAAACCTTCAAAACCATCGGGCTTACCAAGACCGAGTTTATTTACAATCTTCAACTTGTAACCACAGAAAATGATGCAGCTCCTGTCCGTTCTCACCTCTTTAGCAAAAATATGTTAATGCACGTCGACAAATAAACACAATGAGAGCCATTCTGGCTGCTGACAGAAACAGCTACATGGTTGACTTCACACGTTTAGTTTTTTTTTTCTCTTTCTTTTGCTTTTTTCCCCTCTCCTGCTATTCTTCCTCTATCACCTCTTCTGTCTTGAGTGAGCCATTTAGCTGTCGGACTCTCCGAGCTGTCAGAGTCCCCGCTCATCTACCCCTCCACGAGACTGAAAGGCACTTATTTACCGCCTCCTCCCCTCCGTTAGTCTCCCTCTGCTTTCTTTCTGTATTCCATCAACTCGCTCCCTCTCACCTCCCACGAATTGCGAAGTTCGCGACACAGCCAACCTGTTGTTTTTGTTCGCCGAGCGGCCGCCGCTCGCCCTTGTAATCAAAATTAATGAGCAAAGACACAAAGAACCAGGCATGCAATCAGCGAGCGGACAAATAGTGACACTCGTGTAGTACCGTGCGCACACACACACACACACACACACACACACAGACTCAGAGCCTAAAGTTTTATGGGTGAGTGGTTTTACAAGCTTAAATGGGTTCTTAAGTACAGGGTATCTACCTATTGAGACCAGAACTACATCTGTCACTCTGTCATTACTGAGCACACACACACGTCACAGAGTGTGTGTGCACATTTTGTGACCATGATGAATTTCCTCCACCCTCCATCCTTCCTCCTGCCTTCCCTTCATTCTTCCACTCCTCTCCTGTTCCTCTCATACCTCATTTTCCACCTCTCCCTCTCCCCTCCGACCACGCAGAGTTCACTGTTGGTGTGGCTGCTGTGTGTTTTGGCAGGTCACACTGAGCCCCTCCGGTCCAACCAGAGTCAGCTCAGCGTGGGCTGGAAAACCTCACAGTGCTCTCGCTGTAGGCCGTCACTCACACACACACAGACACACACAGCGGAGCGCACACACTCGCGTAATCCACACACAGATCCACACACTTACAATAGGCACACACTCCTTATTTTCACAACACGGCCTCAAAAGAGAGGCTTCTTGACTGACCTCCCGACAGCTGCCATTCGTCACTGTGCCACTTTGGCAAAGGATCATGGGAGATGCGGTTTCTGCGGAGATGCCATCCAAACCCGCAGAGCTGAATCCCGAAGCGCAGAAGAGGTGAATTCTGTCTAAAACTTCAACCTGGACAGCTGTGGCTTACAGCCGATGTCAAGACCAGCGCTCGCCCGTCATTTAAAGAGTGTGCTTTGTGCTGTGGTGGTGACTGGAAAACACCACATGTATCAGCACATGTGTAGTTTGTGAACATGCTATTTATAATAACAGGATTCACAGTTACTGGATTTTTTTTGCTGAATTGCGATCACTTTAGTGTGACTTTCAAGTCCAGATGAACATATGCCAAAACAAA
Source organism: Chelmon rostratus (assembly GCF_017976325.1). Classification (NCBI taxonomy): domain Eukaryota; kingdom Metazoa; phylum Chordata; class Actinopteri; order Chaetodontiformes; family Chaetodontidae; genus Chelmon; species Chelmon rostratus. The sequence continues at coordinate 19,214,574 of NC_055673.1, forward strand.
CATGGAGAACAGTGATTCACAGTTTAATGCTGGCCTCCATTCAATTGCAGAGGACTACTTGCCTCCTTCAACACCTTCATCGCCGCCGTTACCGGTGCAGACAGACGTACCCCTTGAACTGCAGGAGGCGGAGGGTCAGTGACTGACTGTATGCTCCATGTACTTATTGAAGCAGTCCACTGTAAAATTCCTTTGCATAATCTGGAGCTGTCACAGATACAACTTTCCTCAAAATGAATAAATTGTAACCACAGGAATTATTTTTGGGAAAGGTTTGAGGAGGCGAACACCTGAAGACACACAGCCGATAGACAACTAACGCATCTTAGTTTTGTGCCACTAAAAGATGAAGAGTGATCGATGGGTGGATGCCACCACATTATTGGTTGAAACCGTTTGGTTCAAGCCAGTGCAAGTCCACATCATATAGTGTTTTACCAGATGAGAAGATGACTGGATTATAGTGTAAGAATACAAATAATATGTGATTAAAATCGGTTTGACTGTCTCTGTTCAGGTGCTTGTGGATGATATTCTGTTGTGGTTCAAGTATGAAAAATTTGCTGCATTTGAAGGATCATTAGCAGATGGTCCCAGCAGATCAGCACCCAGGCGTCCCTGATCGACTCCCGAACTTAACCAGGTAGATATTGGTGCCTAAACCTAAACTGAACATAACAGCTCATCTCAGGAATAATAAGTCATCTTTGACATTTGGTTTCACACAGGACTCTAACCCTGGTCTTCTGTGTGAAAGCCCTTTGATTTGACCCAGATTGACCCATTCATCTACCACAACCTCCTCCCTGTGCAGACTTATAAATAGCCGAATAGCTGCCGTGTGATGATTCTCGCCGGGTGCAAATTGACATTACACACAGGTTTATGTGGTTTTCTGCCTAATACTGATTGAATTGTGCTGCTTCACCTCTGTTAAAAGTTTAGATGAGCTGTTAAACATAGATGGCAAATAGCAAATAGATTTTGTTGTCCAAAGCAACAGAAAAGCAGTGACAGTGAGGCTGCACGTTATCTGCACAGTTATGCAGATTAATAATGGATTTTATGCCGCTTCAGAGTAGTTTTCTTATTTTGTTCAATCTTGCCGTCCTCTTGCAAACAGAACAAACAACCCACTGCATATTGTTTTAACACTGATGCTGGATGTTTTGTCCCTACCATTTTTCAACAAGCCCTCACTGCGCTATGTATTGTCTGTCTCTTTACAAGCATTTGGGAAACCTACCGCGCTGTTAGGTCTGCATTCCACTGAGGAAGTGGAACCTGTCAAATCAAATCACAGTACCAGTACTGTCAGCTGGAACCAAAAACTCACATCCACTGTGTATGGTCCTAAATTAAACTTAAACTTGATGTTCCTGCCCAAGGCTTATATAAAATATTAAAAATATTCAGTATTTCTGCTAGACATTTATTTGTGTGAGTGTGGGAGGGCCTATGACCCTGCGTTTACACCATCATACAAAAACCACAACTTTTAACTGAAACCTCTAGTAGTGCCATACTTCCTGTATTCTTGCATTTAGAGAAACTGATCAAAATGCTATATTACTGCACCATCAGTTGAAGAAAAAGTGCTTCCCACTGCCAATCAGCATCATATTGATCAGTTCTACAATAAAGTATCTGTAATCAAGCAAACTGCCAACTGTCGAGGGAGGAAGGGTGCAGACGGCACAGATTGCCTGATTATGGATGAGGCGGCCAGCACCAAATTGTGATTCACTCTCCGGAGATAAAGACGGACTCTCTGGCTGTCTGTTTGTCTGGCATCTTCAACGTGACAGACAGATGAGTCATAACTGTGTCCCAGAGCTGACAGGCTGTTGAGACGAAAAAGTGGAGAAGATGTGGAACAAGAGGTTGGATGAGAGGGGAGGACAGGAGGAGGGGGGGGAGGAAAGAGACGCCTGTCTGCTTCTTGCTATAGACGGGTCAAAGAGAAAATGAAGTGAAAATGAATTTTGCACCTTGTCATCTTATTTCGTATCCGAATACAGAACATTTCATGCCAAAAATCACATTTTCTTCCTCGTTTGTACCTTGAAACTGCAATACTTTACCCTACTCCTTGGAAGCATGGATGCTTTTTGTAGTTGTTACATCACACAGTATCAGTATATATACTTGAAAATTCAAACCAATAACCCCATCAAATTTTTGGAATAATCCCCTCTGTCCCACCAGTCAACTCCTATAAAACTTCCAATTTCACCTCAGTGTGACATCAAATGCAGCGCAAGGAAAAATTTCACCTTTCCCTCTCTCTCACTCCTTCATGTACCGACCCTCAGAACGCTGAAGTAGGTCTACAGTACGGGGAATATTCCCTTGTATACATCCAGCCTACGCGCTGATCACATGGGTGCTCTGGTGCTTGAGCGCCCACCAAAAAGGCTGAGCGCCACCGGGGGAGGCCGATAAAAATTAATGAATGAATAAATGAATAAATAAATAAGCAGATGTGTGAACGTGGCCACTGTGTATGTAAATTCTGCACGATGAACACCAAGTTATGGTATCCATGTGTGTGGGCTAGGTACCAGTACTATTACACACGCAAGCGACGTAGTGTTATTTTGGGGCCAGTGTTAAATACAGCCCCCTGAAGACTGTGTGCTGATGTAGCCATCATAAATTGCAGCAGAGCAGCGTCACATTTCATCAAATTTGCGTCTACATCCAACAGACAACAGGAGCTTACAGCACGGTATTTGCACCCCCAGGCAAAAACATAAATCAGCAGCTATGACGTCCAGTGGCGGACGAAGCACTCAGATCATTCACATATGTAAAAGTAAGAGTTTCACAATGTAAAAACACTTGATTACAATTAAATGTCATTCATCACAAATTTTACTTAAGTATATGTTTGTAAGTATTATCAGCAAAATGTACCTGATGTATAAAAAGTATTTAGTATTAATTGTGGAAAATGTCCAATCATTGTTACTTATATTACATATTGGGATTAATATTACTGATGCATTACTGTATATGCAGCATTCTGATGTTGTATCTAGATGAACTGGAGGTACAGTAATTTGAATTATGACTCCACGACTCCACCAACAGCTGTCACCAGTCTTCAGTCAGTCAAGCTCCTGAAGTTTGTGGATGACACCGCCCTCATTGGGCTCATATCTGTTTTACTGCATATGAGTCTGTCTTCAGGTGGGAGATTGAGCATCTGGTGACCTGGTGTAGCTGGAACAACGTGGAGCTCACTGCTCTGAGGACAG
>NC_055673.1:19220336-19255336 GCF_017976325.1 Chelmon rostratus
ATGCACAAGAGCCTCAATCCCTGTTAATTAGCTCCATCTATTAGCAGCAAATCCACTAATTAAAGCCGAGCCAAGACATGACCCAAAGAAAGCTATCTACATAAGCCATATGGAGGACTAAATGTGGAAAGGACCCAGTAATGACAACATACATGCACACACAGACACACACACACACACAATGGTTCTGTATGCATCAAGGAAGGTCAATGGAAACCCTTGGCTGTTTTTATCTGCCATCCCCTCACAGAGCTGAAGAATATCACGTGTAAACTGCTTCTCAGAAGAGGCTGAATAGATGTCATACAGAGGTGTTTAGTGCTGTAGCCTTGATTCAGCTCGTCATGGCGAAACGCCACAGCACACCATGAAAGCCGGAGTTGAGATAGAGACAAAAAAAAAATGAGAGAAAGGAAATGGAGTGAATACAATTAATAAATGCTTTCTAAAAAAGCCTTTTTACACAAATAGCAAGAGCCTCAAGGCTGTGAAGGGTGGTTCAGCAAATGCTCCTCTCATTTATTTTTATCTGCCATCACTTTTGAAAGGAAAATAACCTCATGTAGTTGCTCGCTGAAAAGCACCTATTGGTGAAAAGGTGAACTCAGTGTGAGAAGGAAAGGTAGGGTTTCGCATTTAAGTTGGGCTCTTTCTGCTTTTGTTCACAGGGGCAGCGGAGAGGTTTCTGAGTTGGCTTTTAAGGCGTCGCGCTGCGCAATCCTGATGTTGATAAATGGAACGGAGGCCCGCTGTGAGGCTCTTCTGTCCCCAGACCTTCCTTCCCTCCCTCCTTGTCCAGCTTCAATGGAGACACAAGATGAATGAGACCACAGCAGGAAATTAGCAGACGGACACAACGGGCGTGATCAAAAATATTAGATGAGATGACACAGGTAGAAAGTGTGCGATAGAAACGTGCCCCTCTTTGTTATCAATCAGACAGTGTGATGATACAGTTCCACTCAGTTCCAATGCAAATCAACTTGTCAAAATGTTAAATGAACACTGGAGTCAGTCTGCTGCTCTTTTCAGAATAATGACACCTCACATCAAAAGTGCATTATAACCACACGGTGACTCGCCTCATAATTATCATAATCACATCATGATCTAATAAACATAATGTGCTAAAAAAAAATTAGAGGCTTTAATACTTTATGGGGCAAACTGAATAATTAATGCCATACCATTAACTCAAATGTAATTTTCTGACGCACCCTGCGTTAAGTTTCTCCGCGCTTTTAATACGCCTGCAATCCACTTGTGATGCAGCCAAATGCCCTTCAAGCAGAAGTGCGGAAAATGCTGTTTGTAGGATAAACATTTTAAAAGTCAATACTGGACTGAATGACTTATTGTGATGGATATTTTATGCATTGTTAGATCGCGAGGAGAGAAAGCGTCTGGGAGGGAGAAATGGATGGAGGGTGGAAGGCTGGTGTCGGGGGTGTTGCCACCCAGCGGTTTGCTGCTTGAAAGCACATTCAGGTGTCAATCTCCTGGAGGAATTAGAAAGCTCTGCGGGATGCCACTTATTTTCCACCCTCAGCACGCTCCCTCTCTCCCCCTCTCCGCCTGCCTCTGTTAACCGAGTGATCAGCGCTGCATTAGTGTTGGCATTACAGCGTCACGTTTCTCCCTCTCAATCAAAATGGCTTTACTAGCCATTACGCTTACTACAAGCATATTCATGAATCAAAGCTATCGCACGCGATAATAAATACCCTGAAGGGACTATGCATTTTACAGCAGTTTTTATAGCGATTTGGTGGGGGAGAACATATTGGATGTAGATATAGAGGTTCATATTTCCTGTAATAGTTGTTGAGATCATATGTTCCCAGCAAACAAACATTTGCATTTCACTTTTCTCTATGATATTCTGGAGTGAACATGACAATTTTGTGTATATCTTTAATCAAAGCTGCACTAATCAACATTTTATATTCGATATGAAAAATGGCTGAGTATCATGTGAAGGGGGTCACTTGTTGCGACAAACCCTCAGAGAATTATCACCCACCTCCACAACTCCCTTTGGCTCTACGGAGCATTTTAGCATCTTTCAGCTCATTGTTTTGGCTTTACGGGCCGCAGGGTCACAATTCATCGCTCTCACCATCCCTGTTTTCAGTAAAAAGATAAAAAAAAAAAACCCACAGTAGCCTTACTGTTCAGCGCCAAACTCCAGACATACAGATTCTGCGACTGGCATAGTGGAGCCAGATATTTCCCTAAAGAATTAACGAACGCCGAATGAATGTTGGATGTGCCCGTCGGCCATGCATAAGACTCCATATAAATGCTGGTGTTGCTCCCCGTCTGTTGGGTTTGTCTGTTTCCTAACATTTTTATCTTCATAATAGTACATGTCAGTATGTTTACAACTTGTTGCACTGCCCTCAAGTGGTCAAAAACATAAATAAAATAAAGGTTTAAAGTTATTATCCTTAACATTTGAAAATACAGCTAACAGACTAATCTCAATAATGTAACAGAAGAGGAGACTGTAGTGTGTCTACAGCTAAGAGGATGCATGGTGTCAGCATTCAGAGTCAAAGTTACTGAGACAGAACTCAAGAAAGGGGCCTTAAAGTAGATGCAATACTTTCTTCTGAGGCAAGTTTCATATTAATGTAGGGCCATTAAATAGCTGTATTACATCACAGGTGTTAATATTTTTCCATCCTTGGAAATAATGCATTGCCACAGGCAGCTATTATATAATACTATAAGTATCACGGTATCAACCTGTGAAGGCGGAGCATGACGTAACTGTTGATGATGTAAGATTGTCATATTGTCTTGCCGTTCTCTGTTAACTGACAAATCAGTGTGGTATTTTTAGCATTGTAGGCGAGCGTGTGAGAGCAACAGGCCCGATCGCTGTTCCAGTCCTCCTACTGATCAAGAACCGGCCTTCTGGGTGACAACGAAGTGATGCTGAATTTGAATCAGCATCACCCCCCCCGGCACCCCCCACCCGCTTCATCTGCCGGGCGGCCTAAAGATCCATCACTGTAGGACACCAAAACACTTTTCTCGGCCCATTTTCCTCCTCGATGTATCTCCACTTTAGTTGTCAGCTGGAGCAGGAGGGACATAAAGAACATTCGAGTAGATTATAGGGAAGGTGTGCAGATGGAAACCCTGACGCCCTCCACCTTTTACCCCAACGTGTGCCTTTTTTCCACCAAGTCGAGCCTGATGAATGTTGAAAATCTTTCAGGGACTCTACTTAAATTGTTTATCATGCAGCCTTGCGCTCGCCACTCTGTCTAATGGGCTGTGTATAGGTGGCACTTGTAGGGGCCACACCATCCAACGCTATTGAGCGCGACCCTGCCTTTCACACAGGGGCCGGCCTCCAAGCAGTCAATCCGCTGAAAAGAGGGTTACAGGTATGTGCCGCTGTCTGTGTCCTTCTCCACGCAGAGCCTTTTCAATTCTTTACACTCCATTGCTTTTGCCCTCCCCTCTCCTTTCAGCAGACACAGCAGCACTCAGTCTCTCTCCCCTCAAATCACTGTCTCCATCTATGAGGGGGGTAAAAATCAATACAACACCAAACAATGGCTTATAGGCCTAAGGGTGCGGTGTGCAGAAAGGTCACTGCTATACATTATGTATGGTGGCCAGCTAATGGTCAGTGTGCTTGCAGACAAATGGACTGTAAGCATCTCCCCTGTGCGATCGTCACACAGGGGAGATGCTCACACAGACACACATACACACACACGCACACACACATAACACACATGCACACACACTCCAATACAAAGCTGCACAGGCACATACACCTATAGGCAAAAATGGATGTAAACAAGTACATGTAAGCACTTGGATATAAACATGTTCAAAGGCTGCACACACACACACACACACACACAGTCCTTGCTACATTCATTCAATATAAAGTGAGTCTGAAATGGTTACACATACTTTCACAGACAGGCAGGAGGAAACACACACTCAAGTAAAAATGGCTACCAATGCGCGCACGAAAACACATTCATACTATAATTTATCCATCACTCTGGTCTATGCAGCAGGTTCAGAGAGCAGCACCAAAGCTTTTCACCCTTTCTATCACTTGTGAAGCTTTGTAAAGCTTTCACCTTGCACCTGTTTTACTCAGGTTTTCTTTCCATGGTTTGAATTTTTCTTCATTTTGACCTCTTATTCTCAGTGTGTCTCTCCATTGTGCTTTATTATTGTTATTTTTTGTATAATCTTTTTGCTAGTAAAGCTTGTGTTATTTTCTACTCTTCTCATGTAAGAAATTCTATGAAAAGACCAAAACTACTGCTGTAGTCCGTTTTAAAGTACTTTCTGACCTTCCTACCCTCTCTGTGGCATTCAGCCCCATCTTGGGCTGTCGTCACCGTGAGGTTGCCGGGCAACCAGAAGAGACTTCAGAAAATTACTGCGGCCGGCAAAGGAATAGTCCGGCATACAGCCCATATAACTTCAATGTGTTGCTGCTGATTGTACAGATTAAACAAACAAGATCTAACGTGTTAATTGGAGAGCTTTACACCAGTCTCAGTGTCGATGAATGTACACAGACGGATTCTCAGGAAGTATTTCAGGATTTACATAAATGACTCTTGTCATGAATATTTTTCAATGCACATGAATATTTTTCAATGCACACCAAAACAGTTGTGTTTAAATGTGTTTCTGATGAACACACAAATGTTTCTTGTTTTAAATACATGCGGTGGAAATCCAATTTGTATTTCAAGGTATTTCCAGTTTTCATTAAAAACACATATGAATGTTATTGCATGTATATTCAGACTGTTGAACCTGCTTATCACGTGAACTTGTTGAGGCTCCTCTGACGTGATTCGATCCATAAATGCTGTTTTTTTTTTTTTAACAGGGAATTATCTGTAGCCAATCAGATGGCTTCTTCTGCGTCAGTCAATCATGTCGGCATTATTGAAGGCATTAATGTGATCAGGTAGCGTTACATCTGCGCAGAGAGAACGAGCGTTGCTTGCTATTTGTGGCATTTCACACTAACATGTTGTCTAAGTTATATGATGACAACCCAGGATCACCCATTAGCTAGCCAGATGAAATGATGCATGACAGGACAGCTCTCACCTAGCAGCTGCCAGACTCCACGTCGAGGTCGACCTGCGGGTGGATGTAACGCCATCTGATTGGCTACAGGTAATTCACTGTTAAAAAGAAAAGCACTCGTGAACCACCTTTGGACAGAGCCAGGCTAGCTGTTTTCAGTTGTTGTGCTAAGCTAGGCTAACCAGCTGCTGGTGATAGATTTGCACTTTAAAAATGTCACAAATACATCCTCTCATTGTTAAAGAAAACACCTGGACACTGCAGTTTTTAGCATTACATTACTCAAACAGGAGTAAATAGTGTGTTTGCTGGGAACTATTTTCAGCTGCGGATTAATCAGACTTTGGACACACAGATGATCCTTGTTTGTTCTTTTTTCTTTCATGGGATTTGTTGACAGTAAGGAAGTATAGAATAATATCTGTCATCTCCCTTTTAATTTCTGGTTTAATTTAATTTGCAGTTTTTTTTATTTGTCTGTTTTAATACAAATAATTATTTTCCCAATGGCTGTTAAGCCATCACTCAGACTGCATCATTCATATAAATAAATGATGTTGTTTTGTCTCGTCAATTTATCCATCAGAAACATACATTTACCTTCCTAATGAGCAAAACAATCAAAACTACACCCTGCCAGGGATTCAACCTATGACAGCTGCCATGATGGTGACCACTGTAACAAGACCAGAAAACTGCAGCCATCCAGGGGACAAAGAAGGGTGGAAGGCAGAAAAGACAAGAATGAGAATGACTAAATCTACAATTATCGCCTGGTGGGGAGCAGAGTAGATGCATCAGTATGATGTGGTAATTGCCTGGACATGCAAGTGGGGGCAGAGTGCATATTATCTATAGAGAAGAAGAGAACAACATGACAGGAAACACTATATATGTAAGTGTGCGTGCGTGCACCTGAGTGTGTGTGCGTGCGTGTGTGTCCGCCAATACTCCAACAGGAGAGAGTTTGACCTTCATGTTGGAGTGCTGGAGTTGACACAAGCACGTCTGCACTGGGACAAGCGCTCCGGTTTAACAGGCATATTGAAAAGGTCAGAGCTGTCACTCACCCAAATACGCACACACACACAAATGCACACACGACCAAAGTTCGTACGCAGGCGCAAACACACACGTGCACACACCCTTGCTTACACCCACACAGACCTGGAGAGGCAGTGGGCGCATGCCAAAACGGTGAACCATGTCAAATTAAAAGAGAAGTCTGTGCGCTCTCTGCCCATCTCCTTTAGAGGCTGACTCGAACACACACACACACACACACACACACACACACACACACACACACACACACACCAGCACAAAAACACACACACGTGCACACACACTTTGGGCAGCTGCCAAAAATCCCTAGAGCTGGCAGTTTTTGCCTGGTCTTATTTTTCACCCTCTTTCCACACACACACATACCCAGACAGGGTCATTGGTGTATAAAGTTGTTTTGGTGTGTTTATGGATTCTGATTGGTCGCTGTGTTGCTACCCAAAAAAAAAAAGAAAAAATCTTTCCTCTGTGGTAACAGCTCTACCTCACCCCCCGCAGCCCACCCAGCCTGCTAATCTGCTTTCTGATTGGCTGATTAGATTCCTCACTCTTTCCTTTCTGCGCATACCTTTTCAAAAACGACGCTCCTCCCATTCACACACACACACAGACACACACACACACACACACCGGGAGCAACATGCTGGCACAATCAAAAACACATACATACACACGTAGACAAAGATTTGATTGGCACACACATAGAAAAACAGAGAAAGAGATCAGGAGAGAGAGGCTCCAAATATAGGTAACAACATAGTCCTGAACATCTGGATATCAGAACTTTACTTCATAAGTGACAACATCGTACGACTGATTTGCGGCAATTTTCACAGCAGACGGAGGACGCAAAATGAAAACATCTGTAACAAATTAGGTAATTCATAACACGGGGTTTCATCTGAGCATCATAATATTGTATGTTTCACACTGAATTTTAATAATTAGGCTACTGCATTTTGAAATAAAATGGTTTTCATCTAATAAACAGTAACACTAATTCTGATTAAATTCTAATGAGCTGTGGTAATTTTCCCATAACGTTATAAACATACAAATAAGAAAAACTGTGAAAATTATGCGGAATCACAACATTTGAAAATATCCATTTTATTGCCTGAATTTGTTGCATTAATGTTAGTATAGATAGAGAGATAGGGAGTCTGACTTTACACAACAGTATATCCTTCATTCTTCAACGGCAAACAGTTGATTGTAGCTGTAATTTATTGCATCAGTTTACTGACAGCGCTCTGACAAATCTTTCAATCACTTGCAAGTTTAGTAATGTAAAATACAGTCATTCCACAGTGATACCGTAATGCTGGAAAGCATAGAACGCTGAACCACAACTGACACTGCTGTCACAGTCAGTAATTACAGTAAATTAGAGGAGGAAAGCAGCATTTCTTTTTCCTTGTTTTCCCTTTTCATTACTGCTATACATGTCAAAAGCAATGGTGAAGTAATTAGCAATTATGTTGCACTGCTGCTCACCATGGTTATGTTGTTCAGATATGGTGAAATTCTATGTTGCACACATGTTGCAGTGATTCAGTGATCTGTACGCTCAGCAGTGGGGATTCAGACTCACTCTCAATAAGGGTTTTGTCTTTAAATTTAGAGAGTTTGGCTCTTTGGGAGAGTTTAGCACATCAAAAATCATGATCATAAAATACTGTATACCTATAATTACTATAAAATTCTAACAAAGATGAAAACTGACCAGACTAATGCTACTCCAAAAACATCCTACAATGTCCAAAACTCAAAGGTACCTCACAGTGTTTGGATTAAGCTGTGGCCTTCAAGGGAGTCGATTAAAAAAGAATAAACAACACACAAAGAAAAACAGCAATATATGGCCGACAAGCTGTTGGAGCTCAAATACAGAATTGTAGTTCAGAAGTAAATTAAACCATGGTGAGATCAGACTTCCAGTTTTGGAGGTAGTACGTCGCTGAAGCTGAAAACAGGCTGTTTTTCAGAGCCTGTTGACTTTTCAGACCCACGTGGTTCTCACAGGATACAGAGTATGATGCATTGCTGTAGATTAAACTAACCAACAGTGTATAAACTAGTTAAAATGAGCTCAAAACTGATTATCAAACACTGATAGAGCACATTTTACTGAACAATGATCACTTTTACTTTTCATGCTTTGAGTACATTTTGCATCAGCACATCAGAATTCTCATGTGAGCATATTAGCACACTGACATTAGCATTTAGCTAAAAACAGGTTCAACTCTGGTGGCTTGTTTTCTCTATTGAATCTGCAGGTATTACATGAATGAAAGAACTTGTTTTTGTTTGTTATGCTTTATATTGACTCTTACTGGTGTGCATGTTTTCTAAATAAGAGGATTTATCACCTTATCATATATCTACTGTTGTTGCCAACAGCTTGTCATCATCGCAAAGCATTTGACAGATGGTGACATGTCATATTCAACATCTTTCAGAAAAAAAAACACAAAATTGAAAAAGTGAAAACAATCAAAAATGTAATTAAATCAATTACTTCTGGAGTGTTTTCAACTGATATAGACAATGCTGATATCTCATTTTTGTGCTTCATATTCCACGACTTTTGAACGTTGCATTCACGCGTATTTGTCAAGTTATTTGTCGGGTGCTTTTGTTTGTCTGCACTGGCTCATTTCGTTCTGTCAAAGTAAACATCAGCAGGAGCGTGAAGGAAATTGCTTTTCTGGTGTCCACTTATATTGACTCTTTCTGGTACCCAGGATTGCCTTGGCAACATAAGAAGATGCATCATCTCATGATCTACTATACATTCTCGCTGCATGTTGCCAAAAACCTGCTTTCATCCCGAAAATGCCTGTGACAGATGGTGACATGTGACACTTAAAGTGAAGTGAAACAAACGCACAAAGAAATTCACATTGTGAAACCATCAGAAATCGATAGCTCTGACAGACTCATATGAACAATAGATGCTGATTTTTTTTCAGCACTGTTTCACACCATACTACTTTTTGGCCATTTTGTTTTTTCTGTTTTTCCACTTTTCCTCAGCTGAGGTAACCACCAGCAGCAGTTGCATGCACGCATCAACTTGCTTTTTCTTGCGTACATTAATGACTTCTCCCCATATTGATGATCAACTGACAACCTAAGAAGATATGTTTAGAAATCCAGCCTGATTGTGAGTCAGATACATATAAAGGTGCAAGCCCACACATGCTCCTCAGAACACAGTACCACACTCCCAAACACCTTCCCCGGTAATAATCTGTTGAAGGTGATAATTTATTCTCTGTCTTCGAAACTGTCCCTCCTTTTTTCAACTCTCTGCACTCCAGCTGGCACAAAATCCACCCGCGGTGCGTGTCAGATGGGCGGGACGTTACATTTTTTTGGAACAAGTTTCAGTGCCGCAGACGAGAAGTAATTGTCTCGCATTTGCTGCCTGACACTGTGGGTGTTTTCAAATGCAGAGCGCCTCCAACCCTGCCAGCTGTCGACATGTAGCTGAACTGGATATTTCCACTGGATACCACGAAAAGCTGGCATTAGGCCAGGTAGTCTCTTAGACAGACAGACAGACAGGCGGGCAGGCAGGCAGGCAGGCAACAGGAATGTGAATGCAATATTCATCAGGTGATACCTCCAGTAACACTCTATTATTTATCAAGTCTGAATCAGCTCTGTCATCATCCACACTCTAACAGGCTGAGCCTCGAGCACAGCCATAAAGAGGGTGCACGCAATATATAGATGGATTTCCCAAATGAATCGGTGGACCCGATGCAATCTGGTCCAAATGCAGCTAATGAGAGGCCAGGCTTCATCTCAAATCCGCTGTGAGGGGATTACACAGGTTCGAGCGCAAATATTTCATTTCTCAGCCGAAGCGCCTCGGTTTTATTTCTTCTTCTTTGTTCCCAGGTGAACAGCGTTGTTCTGCCTGCGTAATTTGTTTCTATTCCTGTGAATGGCATTACTCAAATCATGTGTTCCTCTGATGTACTTCCACCGCTAAATGTGTTCAATCTGGCCATTAACGCATGAAACCTCCTGTCCAAATAGTTAATACGTGCAGCTTTAAATAGCCATGGGATGGATTAATGATGGAGGTAATCATTTACGGTATGCTTTATTAATCTGCTCTCCTGTTATTAGAACAGTTATTAAGGCTGTCAGTCGTTATGAGGTGATAGTGATGGTGGTGGTGGGTGGGGCAGTCTAATAGACACTGTAGAGATCTTCACTATTGATCTGATGTAATGTCTTACCCTTCATGCTCACATCATTCCGATTGCTAACTGCTGACAGCTGATCTCACATGTTGACTTATGTAACATCAGCTCACCCATAGAGGCGTGTTCACTGAACAGTTCACACACAGAATATTTTTAATACTCGGAATTTCATCTTCAAATATCAACTTTCCTTTAAAGCATCTTTATCTTTAAGGTACCTTTGATTATCTTTAAAGGGTCACCACACTAATTCTACACATAAATATCTTGTCATGTACTGCACATGTACACGTGCATTACAAAAATCAGAAATGTGTCATCCAGGATTTGATAAACACAAAAAGAGTAAGGAGCACACAAATGTGACACAAGCTATGGCTACAAGCTGAATGAAGAACAACAGCAAGCTGCAATCTGGAACCAGTACCAACATTATCTTCGCTTCACCTGCCCCTCCTCTGCTCCACTCCATGTATGGAGTCTGTGAAATGAGTGGAAACACTGAGGAGCTGATGCTGGGGCTGCTCATCATCTAGTCACAGGAAGGACACAACTGAAACTGCAGCGCATGAATCCCAGAAAAGGAAGACTGAAATTCAATGTACACCAGTTTCAAGATATAGGCACTCTGGAGCTACGCCAGGTCTCAATACGCAACCGGTTTCAAGCACTACAAGACCGAGAAGCAGAAACCCCAAGTTCACTGTGGAGAGAGGTGAGGACCACGTGGAAAGAGACAAGACAATGTGGTTAGATCCAAACAAGCACAGCGCACATTAACAACTTCAGACTGCACACTTCAGAGAGCGACTCAACACACAACCCTCTCAACTGCCAGCAGAGGTTCCACCAGCTCCAAACCTGCCGGAGACAAACTGCACCCCGCCTACGCACCCTTTCTACCACCACCGAGATGGAACTTAGGAGGGCCATTAAGGCTTTGAGAGCAGGTAAGGCAGGAGGGCCGATGAGTTACCAGCTGGAGCCCTCAAGGCAGACACCGCAACCTCCGCCAGCATGCTTCACCACCTCACACAGGCTATTCAGGAGGAAGATAATGTTCTGTCAGATTGGAGGGATGGCATCGATGTAAAGGTTCCCAATAAAGGAGACCTCAGGGAGTCCAAAACCTGTACAGCAGGGAACACCAGGGAAGCTGCTCAACAGGAGAATCTGCAGGAAGTGGTTGAGTGGCTGAGGGAAAATAAGGCAGGCTTCAGGAATGGAAGGTCTCGTTGACACCCTCAGGATCATCATTGAATAATCCATAGGATGGAACTCTCCTACTCTGGAAATTGATGGCACACGAAGACATCCTGCCGAGGTTTATCAACATCATTCAGAGCACCTACCAAGGGATGAAGAATGCCAATCAGAGGCCTTTGAAGGTCCTGACTGCGCCATGGATGTGTGCTCTTCCTCTTCCTCCTCTGCATAGATTGGATCATGAACCAAGTAACCAACAACACAAATGTGTGAACTGTCACCAATAATCATAGATACAAACCAACTAGAGGAGGTAGACAGCTTTACATATATTTGGAGCATAATTACTGTGGACATAGAAACAGAGGGAGATGTTAAAGCCAGAATAGGAAAATCAAGACCAGCATTCAACATCCTAAATAACATCTGGAAAACAACAACAAACCTAGCACTTAACCCCCTGACGCCTGAATTTATTTAGAATTACAAAAAAAAAATCTAATTCTTTTGCTTTCAATTTGATCCTAAATTAAGAGGAGTTTGTTTATTTTTCTGTAGCACATACAATAGATGTAAATTTAGGTAGGTTCACCAACTAGAATAGGGTTAAAACAAACAGTATATGTCCACTTTTTTCAATGCTTAAATGCAGTAAAAACATCTTTTTGTGTATTCAAAATTCATTTATTTCATCAAAACAGCCACAAAATTGGCTTACAACCATTACATTGTAACAACAATTAGAACAGGGGTTCTTTCACTTTGACTGGGCCGATGAGAAACCAGTGCTTGCAAAAGGTTTCTAGGTGTGTGTTGAATATGCACAAACCGGCATTAGAGGAATGCATGCGCGATTCGGCTGCAATGTGGATTAAAGCGGTATGAAGCGAATTCGCGACAATCGGTGTTAAGAGGTTAAACCCTAAATTTTTTTCGTAAAATGTCAATTCAATTGTTGTACAGATCCAAGACATAGAAAATTACAACCAAGATACTCCACAAACTACTGACATTCATCAAGCGATGCCTCTGAGACCTCGAGGGAGTCTACCGGGCAGAAACCATCACCAACACCCGCCTGTGGGAGCGCACCAAGCAGGAACCCATAGAATTTCAAATGAGGTGCTGGATAGGCCACAGACTCAGAAGACCGAATAAATCAATCACCAAACAGGCATTAACATGGAATCCACATGGCACAACAACAGAGGAAGACCTAGATCAACACGGAAAAGAAGAGAAGAAGAGAGGGTTTCATAGGTTGGAATGAGCTCTGGCCTTCTGACACTACAAGGCTGTAACCTGAATTTATCTGGACACTTTTAAATTGATTACTATAGCTCACCACCTGCAGCATGGAGCACACAGGCACTCCTCACCCTCACACACAAGAGATCCACTCACCACAACACCAGGTGAGCCATGTCACACCCACACAGGTTAAAAAGGAGGGAAAAAATATCCTTTGAGAGAGGATGGACTCCACATTAACAATCAGATTTCTTATAACTGAATGACAAAATGGCACATATGTAGCAAATAGCCTTCCAAGAGTCTTCGAGTCTTGTTTGTATAAACAAATCAAGTCTATCTGTAATTGGTTTCAAGGCTGTCTCGGATCAAAGCATGTTCTGCTGATAGTAAAGGAATCCAGCTTCATCCCTGAAAGTGCAAGTGTGTTTGAAATTACAGCCCAATGCCACATCCTTTTCTTTACTTTATAAATATTTAAACTATGTGAGGCTAAGTGTCTTAACATCTTCTTTATCATCAATTCACAGTAAACAACCTTCAGTTGTCAATAATGTGCTTAAATCATCCACAATGCTCTGCAAGGATTTCATGTCGTCGCCAGGTTTTTACACATCAACATCAGCACCATTGCACAATTTCTTAAACTGGTTAACTTCTCCCGACCACAAGATTAATCACCTCCTTTCGGAAAGGAGGAGGAGGAGGCCTGACCGGGAAGCAGCAGCAATAAAAACCTCAGGAACAGGACCGCACTCGCATCAAAGTTTTTACTGCTGCGCCAACATCAGGGTGAGGATGTGCAACTGGCCCAAAGTGATGTGCTTTGTATTCTTTTATTGTCTCTGGTTTCCAGCACTCAGCAGAGGACGGAGAGGAGTCTCAGAGCGCGACAACATTATGTCTATATTTAATACAACGGATGGGGCACAGAAAGCGGCGGTACATAACGCAGACTTACACTGAACAAACATAATCCATAATTAACAAACTAAACGAGGCACCGCTACACGGTGCACCTGACTGCCCACTGAGATGAGCTTTCAGGCCAGTCAAGTGTTGACTATACGGGCTACCGTGTGCCCATACACTATGCATGCAGTTACGCCTCAGTGCACACACACATATTCAGAAGCTAATGAGGCCTTGGGAGATTGTAAACATCTAAAAACGTTTCTCTGTCTGCTTGACTCCGTATATGTTTATCTGTGCATGAAGCCGTGCATCGTATACATACAGCATGAACAGGACATCTCACTACGCAAAGCATTCGCCACACGCATTTACCCAGTCTGTGCTTTCCCTGCTTCCTGCATTACTATCTTTGTGTCTGCCCATCACCAGAGCCAGTGAAGCATGGGGAGTTATTAGAACATTCCTATCCTCAGCAAACATATCTTGCCTTTTTAGAAAAACAACTCCTCTCTTATTATTGCACGCAGCATCACAGCTAACGTACGCGCGGGTAAAGTGATGAAGAGCCCCGTTTCGGCGCAACGCGCTCGCTACATTTCACGTGTAAGCGCGAAAGAAAGGAGGGCCCGCGTGATGGGAAAATCTATAAATTCAAGCGGACGCACGCGCAAACACACAAAAACACCGAGCCCAAGTGTCATAACTATTCCACACAGTGAGAGAGCCCCTGACTCCTCTTCAAAGCTCTCCGGCTGACAGTGGCTAATGATGAACACTCAGATGAAGAGCAAAGAGACAGCGATCCAGACTCCACATTAAAAAGGCCTCTTCCCGTCTTTTACGCCGAGATAAAAGACGAGAACTCGTGCCCGACTGCGGCTAATGTGCGTTTAAGCACTCATACATACATACATACATAAATGCGTACACAGGCAGACACACTTATCATGCAAATGTAGAATAATTACAGTCGTGTCTGAGGGAGGAAAGCTGGGTTGCCTTTTGAAGATAGCGATCCTCAAAAGATTCATTGATGTTGGGCTGGGTAATGGGGGAGAGACACAGAGCTGGTGTCTCTCACTCTTTCTCTCTCACTTTCGCAAAATTGGAAATAGCCCGCACTTCTCTGGACAATTGCGTGTGCATACATCTGTTGTGAGGGCGGAGGAGGGCGCGTGCAGGTGAACACTAAGGCACCCGTCGCACTCAGGAGGCTGTGATCTCCAGGGGTCACCCAGGGGTCAGGGTGCCCTAGAGACTGAGATGTCCACACCGGGATGACTGCACCATGTGATAAGGAGATCCGTCCACACCAGCATTTTCATGACATTTTCAGAAATATCTCCAATTTCACTGAAGCTGAAAACAAATGGAAGACTGTGTCTCAGCTTCTGCTCTCTGCCATTTAGTACTTCTTTTTCTTTTTCAATTGTCAGACAGCTGAACAAGCATCAAATAGCTATTTGCTACTGCCTGGTAGCCAAGCAGACAGCAACTCCTGCGCTGAGGCATCAGTCAAATCCCAATTTCATGATTATGACAAAATAAACACAAATGCAGCTTAATGACAACGGAAGCGTTGTGTGATCGGATGCCCTGACATTTAAAATGAGTGGCCACAGAAGGAAAGTTGCCCTCATCTGGGAGTTTAATGAAACACTGCAGATCCTACAGAAAGCAGAGATGATGTGTCACTTCACGTTACGCATTGTATTGCTCATTTCTCCTTTCAAAAGGCCGCGAGCACAGCCAGGCAGAGTGACAGCAGCTGTGCTCGCGGCCTGTCAAAGCTCGGCCTATGTGATTGAATCGATGATGCTAAAGATACGGCTATAGTAGCTGCTCTGTGACTCTTTACTGCTCCTATTAACATTAGCCAAGAAAGCATTGTTAAGCCACGCCGGATCTGAGCCTGCCGAGCATCCATCAAGCATGACAGATGTGTTACCAGTACACCAGGAGTTTAGGGATTACAGCAGCTTCAGTACAACGCTTAGCACAACCCTGTCAATGCACTGCACACACACAACCTCTCATATAGTTGGCGTTACACCCCCTATAACTAATGTGTCACAGCCATAATCATAACAACCAAATCGCTGCGACAGCAACGGCCAAAGCTCTGCCATCCCATGGCTACGGCCACGATCGCAGCTCCAGTCTGCCACAGCCAGCCTCAGCGGCAGTCGCAGAGAGCTCTCTCTCAAGACATCGCAGCTGACGATGTGCCCACTCACCTGGGGGTCACAATCAGCACAGGGCTACTACAAAATACAGAATACCCATCGTGATACTGCTCAGCCTTTCTCTGTGTAGCACAGAGAATGCAAAAAAATACAATGCAAAATAATTTAGAAATAAATTCCTACTGTAACCAATCAGGAACCCTGTAATGGTGCAGCTTAATTCACATCATTAACTTATTAAGAGAAACTGATAAAGCACGATGCAGTACAGTGTGTACAGTAACTAAGGT
The DNA here is from genome assembly GCF_017976325.1 of Chelmon rostratus. Lineage (NCBI taxonomy): Eukaryota > Metazoa > Chordata > Actinopteri > Chaetodontiformes > Chaetodontidae > Chelmon > Chelmon rostratus. The sequence continues at coordinate 19,236,573 of NC_055673.1, forward strand.
TACAGTGTTGATGTACTCTGAGAGAGGGAGTTTGGGTGGAGGACTCCAGTGCCGGCTTACTGCCAACCTTGTTCTGTTTTCATGAAAACATGAAGGAGTTAGCAAACGACCGTGGACACACGCACACACACATGCATGCATATGCATACAAATGACCAGGCAGGAAGTTAAACTTACACACACACACACACAAAGTCGTGTTTCATCACTTTTGGGGACACTACACAGACTTACCTTTATTTCTTGGAGACTTTCCTTAACTATAACCATAATAACTACTTGGCTAACCAGTCACCATATCCTTAACCCAAGTCCTCACCCTCAAATTTAATGATTTATGTTACGGGGACTTGTGTTTTGTCCCCATAATGAAGGTGAGTCCCCACAAAGTAATACATGTCTACACACACGCACACACACACGCACACACTCCTGCACAGGCAAGCACACAAACTAATTGGCCACCCCATTAGTAATTTATTAAGCTTGTCCTTGTAAATTTTATCAGGTATCCAGCAGAGGAATAGATTTATTGATTCGCTCTGCATTCATCAGGCCCAGAAAACAGAGTGAGAGAGAGTGGAGGAGTGAGAGAGAGGCAGAGGAAGAGAGAGAGAGGGGGGGAGAGTAAATTTATCAGGGCGGACAGCATCGGGCTCCAAGCGGCTTTGCAAGAGATCAGGCTGGAGTGTGTTGTGATTCCCCCTGGGTCAGCGCTATATCCTGCTTCATTCACAACGCCGCCTCGCCTCAGCTTATCAATGCACACCTCCCGATCAATGATTTTTATAAAATACCGTCCAGGCTTTGGCTGATGCCTTCTCAGGGCCAAAAAACAAAACACAACAAAAAAAGCAAAAAGAAAAACAAAACAGATGCTGTCAAACTTCATCTTAACCCCCAGGAGCTACTGATTGTAAGAAATTTCAATTTGAAAAAAACACAGCAACTGTCAGACTGACAAATGTACAATATGCATGAGGTTGTGACCTCATTACTGTACTACCTCTGGCCCACTAGATTCCAGCTTTTTCCTGTTTTCTTTTTTTTTCTTCGCCAGGTATTGGCGAATATCGACCTGCCGAGCAAGTAGATTGTTATTGCAATAGCATTAGTCTCTGTGGCTCATCCAGCCTGCCCATCACAATGCACCAATCTGTTTGTGATCACCAGCAGTCTGGGGGGAGAAAACCCTCTATCACTGTTTTCAGTCCTTTCCCACAGCAGGAGAAACATCAGGAAGTAAGTGGGAGGTGGAGAAGGAAGAAGGAGGAAGAAGGAAAAGCAGAAGAGTTGAAGTTGTTTGTATATATATATATATATATATATATATATATATATATATATATATATATATATATATATATATATTCACTTTTGTGGGCGGATGGATGATTTTCCGCATGTGTGGGCACATAAGTTAAATCGACGTGACAGCGAGCAGGCTCAACTGTTTTCTGAAATGCACTCCTTTGTCAACACAAACCCTCCCCGGTTTGTCCAGAGCGACAAACCGGGGAGGGACGTTTGGGAGCAATCTTTTTGGGGTGTGGATCAGAGAAACTCCGCTCCAAGATCCCTTTGCCTTCAGGCACCGCGTTGACTAGTATTGTTCCAGGATTCCCCAGCACGGCTCACCAGGAGGCTCGCGCTGCCTGCTGCGTGAGTGGTGGAGGAGCCGCGCGTCTGGGATTTGGGAATACCGGCGCATAATCCTCTGCATGGCTTCCTCTGTCTCTGGACGTCTCAGGTTGGAACATGTAGGTGGAGTGGTGTAAACACACGCGTACACACACACATGCTAAGACATATGGACTGCAGCGATAAGGCCTGTGGATGTGTTAAGACCATAATTGTATGGATTCCAACCATTTAGCCTGAGGCATTTGGCCACTGTACTCTTCTGTAAGCTCTACATATATTCATGATATTGTTGAAGTATTTAGCTGTATATTCAGCAGCATGCACATGTTTCTCAGCCCTGAAGACTTCTTATTCCACTCACACCTCGTATCTCTACTTGGAGGACTTTATTTATTTCTTGATTTCTTGTCACTGAACAGTGTATCCAGTCTCGAGAGTAGCAGAACTTTCACTTCTTCCAAATAAGAGTGGCTTTCTAAAACCGCTGGCTGTGTTTTGGATCAAAACTCAGGGCTCTTTTACCTTTACTTACAGTGTGTTTCCACTTGTTGAGTTCCATTCAAACGCATTGAATTAACTCAGCAAGTGGGAAACACTCATTATATGAAATTCTAATATTTGCTCTCTTTCTAAAGGTTGGTCTACATAAGAAAATGCTCAAGGACCCAGTGAATTATCTACTTAAAACTGCATGTTTTCACAGGTCAATGTTGGACCCAAATTAAAATTGCAGAAATGTTCTTTGTGAGCTGTCAGACTTTATTTTTTACATTACCTGGTAACTACCTTACGCCTCAGAAATTTCTGGGTATCTTCCCTCTCTCTCTCACCCTTTCTTCCATTTCCTGTACCCCTCACTGCTCTTTTGCCTTTGTTAAACAAAACATAAAATATGAAGACATAAACAGAGAGTGGTGTGCTGTTTGGGCGGATGTGGGCGTTGAGGATGATTTGGTGGGATGAAGGGAGGAGAGAAAGGGGGAAAGGAGGCGAAGCAACAATCTGTGCTGGTTAACTTCTCCCCGTTGACCCTGCAGAAGGGGCCATGGCTCCCTCCATCTGCCCGAAATAATCTCTCACAAACACACACTCACAAGTGCGTGCACACACACCTTCCCAAATGGCAAAAAAAAAAGGATTAATGATATTCCAACGCTTACACAATCAGCCAGAATCCATCACTCCAGTTTCTGCAGGAGCCCAGGCATGCCAATATGTGTGTGTGTGTGTGTGTGTGTGTGTGTGTGTGTGTGTGTTGTGTGTGGGTATCTCACTTTGAAGATTGAAAGTGTTTGTGTGTGTGTCTGCAAGTGTCTGTGTATTACGTGGGTGTGTGTCATGTCTGGGGCACCATATGTTCCCCACAAATTTGTTTTCACCCCTAAAAAAGCCTATCCATATGCATATTAAGCAGCTTTAATTAAGACCTCCTCTACCCACATGCATACTGTACACAGATGTACACACACACACACTTCCTGAGAGAGGTAGTGTGATTTCCAAGCATCTCATCGCCGGTGAGAACACTTGAGAAACAAGTTAATTGACGTTGACTATTCATATATACAGAGTGTGCTGGCAGGGCTGTGGGCAGATGGTGTTTGTAAGCCCCTATGTAAACCCGCAGTCAAAAAAGAGGAAAACGCTGCCTCAGTCTTGTTCCTAAGTGCCTGAACATCCATCCATCCATCTGAAACAGTGAGGACGGCATGCACTGATGCGCTCCCACCAGAGCTACGCAGTGGTTCTCAGATCAGATCTGATCATTCTCCTGCCTGGTCGGTTGAAGTCATTTGGTGTCAAAACGCGAAATCGGTCACTGATTAAAATATGGCTCAGCTGAAAAGCAGCAGGCCTGTGGGTTCAAACCAGCAGATTTACTTACATAAATCTGTGTGTCTGTTCAGAACATGGTGTTTTATGCTGGTAGTCGTTCAGTTTTAACCATCACTGAGCTGGCTGCTATATATGTTGCATGCACCAGCTGTATCTTCCTCTTCCTCTCCCCTCTGTTAAACACCACTATATTCCATCATAATAGACTGTATTTGCGTTCACCATGATGAAGGTAATATGTAATAAGCCCATTAAAATTCAGCAATGGCATTATCTCAATTGAAAAAGTATTTAGCTGCGTTTCTTGTTATTGCCAAAAAGTAGTGAAATTATAGTAATGCATTGCTTTCAACACTGATGACACTGATGTTTAAAGTAGTAATCATCAATCCTCATGTGTTTCTTTTACGTTGATCAGATCTGCGCGGCGTGGTTAGCACCCTGTCTTTTTTTCCCCGACATTTCACCCTTGATCCCATTTTCTATCGAACGTGATTATCTCAGCATGCACTGTGTGCGAGGACACTGGTGCACCCCACACAAGTTGCCACTCCATCACAGAGCTAACGTGGCACACACATTAATTCTCACACCTACAGGCAATATAGCGTTTCCACTTCACTTCACCTCACCTCACAGGAAACAGAAATACCCACACACATACACACAGGAAGGACCAGAACTCAAACCAATATGTGAACCGAGGACCTTCTTGCTCTGAGGTAAAAGTTCAAAAGCCTGTACCAGCAAGCTTAAACCATTTCGTTGAATATCATCCCACATGTGTGATTCTACTGAGCATCAGTAGTTCTTACATTCATTTTTTAATGTTAAATCTTCACTCTCTCGATAGACTTGTTTGAGTTTTTTGCTTCCCAGTGGTGCTTTCTGCATGATTGCCTCTTTCTGGTTGCCTCTGGCTGCCCAAAAGACAGCGGCATACATTTATAAGTCTTCCATCCTTGACTCTTCGTACTTACATTATTTTCTGCTTTGATGTATCCAATTACTACTTGCATGTGATGTTTCATCTAATGTAATGCAGAAACAAAAGCTGTGACACTTCTGGACAGTATATAGAAGCAATTCAGGGTTCAGAATGCTGATATCTTTGGGGTAAAAGCAGCCTCTGAAAAGTGCTTTGATTGTCTTCATTAATGCTTAACTGCTTACTGAGTGTGTTGATTCAGAGCTCAGCCTCTCGATTTAATGAATGGGAACATACATTGTATATGTACGGTTGTAAAGGGCACACTGCGATAATGATGGCAGGACTCAGGAGGGGGTGCTGCGAACGATGGTGTCTCTACCAGCTGTGAAAATGGCTGTGGCACCCCCAAGTCACACATTTCTGCTGTCGCCATGGCAACGCAGCTTTTTGGCTTTGCGGGGTGATAACAAGGTGGAGATGTGCTTAAAGAGGGAGGGAGGTGAGGGATGATGGGGATGGTTGTGCACAGAGGGAGGGATGGAGATAAACTCAAAATGCTGCTCCCAAAGTATTTTAAACCCCAGGGGAGCCTCTGCCTCGGACAAAAGAAGAAATACATAAAGGAATCAAGCACACACACAAGTTTATAAAGGCACTTGTGAGGTCCTTACATTGAAAGCATTTTTTTTTTCTAATGCATTCTAATGCAATCATAACTGAATTCTGAAGGATGGGTCCCATTTAATTTCAACCTCGGCTGTATTTTCTTTTTCTTTCTTTTTTTTCTTTTGCCAATAATAATTATGTTTGAAATGTTTTGCTTGCTAGAGGAGTTTTACACACCTTCACAGCAAGGTTGATTGGATTCTCAGGGACTGATTTTCAATGCTTTGGTCTGCCACTGCTGGATTCTGAAGCCACACTTTCGTGACACAAAGATCACCTAGCAACAACTCAATGTCACGCATGAAAAACGACATATACAGTATATGGCTATTAATTTACGCAAGCTTCAGGGTCGTTGATTCAGAGTTTAGGTGTTGGCAGGTCACATGGCAGTGCAGATGTTACCGTGTTGAAAGATGACTTTTAACTAAGTTTTGATTTCAACAGTTTTACTGGTGCGGTTTGCTTATTAGTGATGTGGAAAACTGTAGCTTCGCAAAGTGAGGGATGAAATTTCCTGCACAACCATTATGATGAGAAAAAGTTTGAAATTGACAATAATCTTTGAATATATTGCAACTGTTTGCTAATATGTTAGCTGTATACACACACAGAAACACATATATTGGGTACATATCTACACATATACAAACACACATTTACACCTGGTACTAACATGTGATCTGTTTCCGGATACGTCACCTGAATAAGTAAAAACACGTGTGAGTGGAAGGTGTAAATGCATCATGATCACAATGTGATGGATCTGCCACATCTGGAGTTGGTCTGGCTCGCATTGTGTTCAGATCTTAGGACAGTGTAAATGTAATCCATACAATGCGTTGGCAAGACAACATGCAAAAATTTGTTTTTAGCCAACAGAAAATGTAGGTTGTCATTCAAACTTGGAGAGCGAGCAAGTGAGAAAGCTGAAAGAGATTTCTAATTACTGATTATACGTCTATTCTGTACCATGAAAGCAGCAAAAGATGTGTTATTCAACAGAACTCTGTGAATAATGAGAGGTGGAAATGAATGACAGGACATTACAGCAAGAAATTACTGTATGTGCAACACTCGCCTGTGCAGCTGATCTGCTGTTAACAAGGCAGATGATTTATCTAGTCACAGAGTCGTCTACACACAGGTACTGCAACACACCGAGGCAAACCGACACAATATTTTTCATACGAAGAGAGGAAGAACTTAATGTATTAATGTATTGAGTTTCCCCGAGCTCAACAACCACGATTTTTTTAAAGGAGTCTGGGCTAATTTCCACCTTAAATTACTCATATGCAGGTTTTGTTCTGGAAGACAGAGATCAGATCTCAATGAGGACAATAAGAACACATTAAAAATACCAGGTGTAAACGCAAAGGTGGATCATTTATTATCCAGATAACGTATCTGGACACAGATCAGATTTAAACACCAGGTGTAAATGGGGTCAAATCTACACACATATACAAACAGGATACAATCGTCTGCAAAAGAAATGTGTTTGAGTGTTCCTGAGCCCATGTAGTAACATCCTTTATCCAATCACATGTCCACAAAGTGGTGAACCTCGCTCCATCCTCGCTTGTGACCAACTGAGTCTTTCCAGGATGCTCCTTTCATACCCAATCATGATACTAGCACCTGTTACCAATCAACCTGTTTACCTGTGGAATGATCCAAACAGGTGTTTTTGGAGCATTCCACAACTTTCCCAGTCTTTAGTTGCACCTGTCCCAACTTGTTTGAAACATGTTGCTCCATCAAATTCAGAATAAGCAAATATCAGTTTGTCAGAACGGATTACCAAATTATCACATATATCCAAACTTGTTCGATTCCGAACAAGTTGGGATGCTTTTCATGTACATTCACTTATCATCACAATATGAGTTAAGAATTTCTTTAAGTGCAACATTCATGTCCTGCATCCAATATTAACTCTAAATCCAAGGTTTAACCCTAAACTAGTCCGGTGTAGATGTCTGGTCAAATGCCCTGACTACCCTCATCTTTCTATCATCATCAGAACATTTGGTCTTCGTTATGGTAAAACCAAAGAAACATAGCTCTCAACCCCCTCTCTGAGCAGAGGCAGATACAATCTCAGTCTTGTCTTGGTAATCAGCTCGCCAGTGCAGAGGCAGCAAAGCAGCCAGCGAGCCGATGAACTCTGTCTGTCTCACACGCGCACACGAACCAGCTAATCAAGAGGGTGACTGGGACAGCGTCTGTGAAAACTGGCCGACAGGAAGTTACAGCCATGTCACAGGAAATAGGATGTGTCTTTTTCCAGGGCTGCAGTATCCCTGTGATTAGAGGGAGCAGATTGAGCTGTCTCTTTGCATTACACACATAGAAAGCACACGTCCACAGACATACACGCACAAGGGCGCGCACACACATCTAGACAGACATATAAGGGAAAGGGACAGGAGACGGAGCTGCAACATGAGCCCAAGCATGCACACACAGACACACAAATAAACATGTTGTCTCTTATTTTCCTCAGTGGAGGGGACTTCCTCTTCTTAGTTTATTTAGGACAGCATAGAAGGAAAAGGTTTGAAGAGAGTGGGTGAACATTTCCTCCTGTTATGACTACCACTAGTGGACAACAATAGAGTGAAACACACGCATGAATACGCACAGACACGTACACACACCAACATAATTGCAAGGCTAATACTGTATATTGAGCCATAGAGGTTGACATGTCAGGCTGTGTGACATTTCTACAGCGTGTCCCCACTTATTTCAGTGAGCAGCTGCCTTTACATCAGATTGCACTTCTTTTGACTTTATATACAGGTGATTTTGTTAAATTGGATTTTGACATTTTGTGCTAAAATGTGGGTGGCAAGTTCCGATTGAGTTCAAACAAACTGTCACAAATTTCGCATTTAATAACAAAAGATACTATAGATAATACAAGTTGATATGTACTTTTCTATTTTTCAGATTTCTATTTGAAACTCATCCATTAAAGATGGTCATCCCACCCTGTTTATATTTGTGTCCTTTGTTCTATTTGTGCATATACAGTAATAACAAGAGCAAACAGTAATTGAAAAAAGAATCTTCAAGCAAATTTTTGTCAACACGATACTACACACTGTTATTATTTTATGCAGATATATCACTATCCTACATCACAAAGCAACATTAAAACCAAAAGAGCAATCAAGCTCTGAACTTTCTTTTTCTTGCATTCTTGTGCACAATCAGCCCGAAGGGTAAAAAAAACAGTGTAGCAGCACTGAATTAGATTCCAATATCTGCTTTTGTTTCGGATCATGTTCCAGGTTCTTCAATGACCCTGATACACGATTCCGCTTCACAATGCACAAAACATTTGGCAGGTTTGTCATTGTAAGACAGCACTGACTTTCTTCAGCTAATGCTTCAGCTGTTGCTTATTAACCTTTATTTATAAGTAACTTGTGCATAGGTCTACATTACATTTTGCCACTGTCCGTCCAATACGCTGTACCATACTGTTTCTATTGAAACAGAGACAACATAAACAATTCTACTCATATTATACACCGTTAGAAAGTGAAGATTCTCGTGAATCGATTGATGCCAACAATTTCATGATAAAACGGCAAGAGGAAGCACAATAAACACGAACAGCAGACAAACAACTTTTTCTAAAATTGACGCAACATTGCGGCAAATCACCGATTACTTCTCTCAGTGATCCACAGATCAGAATACTCTGACGTAAACAGTCTGGTAGCATCAACAATGGTTCACATGATCCACTGCAGTAATTAGTCCACTTACTCAGTGGAGTCTCAGGTTTCAAAAGACACCTCACTTGACCAATCACAATCTGCTATATGAAGCCTGGCAACCAGAGAAGCCAATAAGAGCCTGCGTTGAACAGAAGGGCCGTCTTCTCTATATCCATGTGAAGATCGAGCCAATCACAAGTGCATTTGCAGATGACTGAAGCTTCAAATAGCCAGTGAAATTGTGAGCATATGCCACTTCCGTTTACAGTTTACAATCAACTCAAATCAATGATCTCACAGTTAATAAGGATATTACATACAGCTTGAAGTGATAAAATATATAAAATATGTATGTCAATATATTCAGTTTCTGTAGTATTGTTATAATTTTTCATTGAACTTGGATAAAGGCTTCATGCTGTGGTCCCATTGTGTTTTCCAGCTAATAAAGCACAGACATAGTCATCTACATCTGCATCTATTATCAAAAAAATATTCAGGCTGAAAAATAAGTTCTACTTCAGTGTGTTGAAACATCTACTACTCAATGCCTGTAGCACTTACAGTGATTCTGACAGCTGGGTATAAAACTTTAGAGTGTTACCTTTCAAAAGAGACAAAAATGCACTCCAAATGGTTCAAGAGCCAGCTATCAATTAACTTTGGGTATGCCTTGGACAGGTGTTTTAGGCTAATTTTTACTGGAATGATAACGGGTTTTGAAATTATTACTGCTGCAGCTAAGATTCTAAGCAGCCACCATCAGTGGGGGCTGCAGTCCTGACAGCCTCCACATCTTCCTTCGAGTGTCAGACACTTTACCTCCTCGCGTTCTCGTGAATTTTTATGCACCAATTTGTGCTTTCTATGCATCTATTTTTAATTCCACTCTTAAAAAAGGAAATAAAGAGTCAACAACAGTTTGTTAGTGTTATAGAAGAAATCTCATTTTAACCTTCAGTCCAAAACCTGTCATAAAGGATGGGTAGCCTAGCCTTTTAGCAAAATAATGTTATCTTGTCTTATGTAGGCTTTACGAAATACATTTAGTTTTAACCTTTAACCTTCCTTCCAAGAAGTATGCAGTAGTTCTGCAACAGGATGGCTTATATATGGAGCAAGAGGTTTTAGCTACAGGTTTAATTAGGCTACCATTCAAACTGTAGTGTTTCTTGTTTCATGGCAATGAAAGGGTTCAAAAGATTGCAGATCTCAACTGAATCATTGAGCTTTAGTTGTTTCAACTGTACCTAAATGGATCTTGTAAGGGATTCAAAAGGATTTTGATCAAATTAAGACTCAAGACTCGATTCAGATTTGATAAAATACTATTGAGTTCCAACCCTAATCATATCAAGGCGGACGTCTCAGCTTGACAAATCCACAAACCAATATATCACTCAAAGCCTACCTCAAAAACAAACAGAAATGATAGATATTCCCTTAAGAGCCATTTAATAGCATTAGCAGGAATCTGTTTAGCATTAATCAGCTTGGTATGTCAAAGAGTACCATCTACAACTGTACGAAACAGACTGAGAGGTGAGACAGACGCTGCAGTGGGCACTTCACATGAGGCTCAAGATCAGATGATGGTGTGAGATAGAAATCTCAGGCTCTCAAAAGGTAAAGCATACAGGAATGTCAAGCTAACAATGTGCAGAGAGAAAGGCCGGAAGATGGAGAGAAAGAGAGACAACAATGAGAGACCAGAGAGAGAAAGTGATGTGGTCGCAGTGTTGGTGTGCCATGTCCTGTTGATTTCCTGTCATACTGCAATGCTTTACCTCATCGTCCTTATTTAGATTCAGAGTTGGCCCTTCCTGTGTCCCCGAGAGACCTCAAACAGCTCTAAATCATCACAAGATGTTTTCAAGGAAAAGAGAGTGTAAGAAAGAGACGCAGACACTTAAGAACTAGAAATGCACACATACTTGCGCTACATGATGATCTTTTTCTAATGGAATAGAAATCTGATTTCGAGTCAAATCTCTAACAAAGAATGTCTTCTTCCCTTGTGGTTTGAGTCGATACCAGATCATATTGCGATGCTCGCAGTGTTTGCGGTCTCATACCAGACGCTGGTGTTAAAAGAATATCAACAACACACAGACAACATCCTTTGTTTGTGTGTGTGGCTGTACACAGGCAGAAGGCCTTGTGTTGCCTGCAGGCGGACTGATAAGGGTTTTGTGCAGCTACTAATACAGGTATTTTCAGATTTAAGCCACTGATAGATGAACATTTTGATTCATCTGTTGTGTGCCAGAAGAAAAAATTACAGCTTATACGCTAGCTGTGGACACATAGGAGACCATCGTAATGGTGGTAAAAGATGGTGACACAAAGACATTTTTTTTATAGAATTGACACATTGACAAACCTAGTTACCAGTTCCAGGAACCCCAACACTGCCCACACGTAATTAGCATGGTGTTATGTGGCCGTGGTTGTCTGATAATGAAGAGAGCTTGTTACACGGTTGGAGAGACACTTAAGAGGTGCTAGGGCTTTCATTAGGCTTTGGTTAAAGGGACTGTTAGCCATGCTGGCAGCTGTTAATTGCTACTCAGGAGACTTAAGTCTACAGTGTAAACCTACATGTACGTGTGCGGAGAGGTACAAGAGATATTCAGGTTCAAATGATTGTCAAAAGACCACACAAGGTCATGGTCTTAGTTGTTCCTTGAACCAGAGAGCAGTTTGTCAAGGCTAACAACATGTGCAGTTTTTGGCTTTGTAATTATTTAATACATTTCTATAGTTAATGTAATACCTTTGAGTGTATGAATGGACATTTGCTGGGATTTGACAATTTATTATATTTATTATTTCTTCACTTTTTTAAGAATGGGGTCTGTTTCAGTAAAACCTCATTCAAACACCGACTTACATTATAGCTATTGTAAACACTCTTATAACTTTGGGTCACTTAGTGTGCTTGCCGGGCGGTGCATTAAATCCCCAAACCCCCAACCCAAAGCATGCATTTCACAATTTTTTCATCAAGATCATTGACATGTATTTTAGACCCTATCCGAACCCAGCTGCTGAAAGTTTTACCCTTAACTGGCTCTTCTTTATTAGGTATGATCGACCTGTCTCTATCAACAGGCTACATACATAGTCCTTTAAAGTATGTGTAATAAAACTTCTTCTTAAAAAGTCGACTTTTGATCCAGGATCCCTGTAGAGGGACCAACTATAGACCTATATCTAACCTCCTTGAGAAAGCAGTTGGTAGTCAGCTGTGTGACTTTTCCTGTGTTCACACTGTGTGATTTGCTACATAACAATAGTTTATTTGAGGATTTCCCATCAGGATTTAGAGTGCATCATAGCACAGAGACAGCAAGGGTTAAAGTCACAAATTACCTTCTAATAGTATCACACAAAGGCCTTGCCTCTGTACTAGTCTTGTTCGATCTTATTGCAGCATTCAACATCATTGACCATGGTATCCTATTTCAGAGACTGAATGAATGAACAATGAACACTTCATTGGCATTAAGGGAACTGCACTAAGATTTTCAGAACGATTTCAATTTGTACACGTTAATGATGAATCCTCTATGCACGCTAAAGGCAGTCACGGAGTTCCGCAGGGTTCTGTGTTTGGACCGATTCCATCCACTCTATATATGCTTCCTTTAGGCAACATTATCAGGAAACATTCCATAAATTTGCATTGCTATGCAGATGTTACCCAGCTATAGTTACCAATGAAGCCAGAAGAAACCATCATCGTTGACTAAACTCCACGTGTGTCTTGACCTGGATGACCTGCATCTTTGGGTTACTAAATTCAGACAAAATTGAAGTTATAGTACTTGGCCCTAAACACCTTAGAAACTCAGTATCAGATGATATAGCAACTATGGATGGCATTGCACTGGCCTCCAGCACCACTGTAAGGAATTTAGGAGATATCTTTGATCAGGATATGTCCTTCAACTCACATGTAAAACAGATTTCAAGGACTGCCTTTTTCCAAAAATCAGGCACATCCTGTCTCGATGCAGAAAAAACTAGTCCTTGCTGGATTATTGCAATTCCTTACAATCAGGCTGCCCCAGTGTGTTGCTGAATACTCTCCAGCTGATCCAGTTTTCTGCGGCACCTGTTCTGACAAAAACCAGGAAAAAACCAGGAAAAGAGTCATTTGTCTCAGATATTAGCCGCTATGAACTAGCTCCCTATAAAATCCAGAATCTAATTTAAAATCCTTTTCTTTTACAACAAAGCCTTAAATGTCAAGTAACCATCATATCTTATAGGATAACTATCTTTTTTTACAACCTGGACCTTATTTGTAGCATTAAATACGACCATTTACTCACCCAGACAACTTTGGTGGCATTTGGAGTCGTTTTGAAGAAATTAGCCCCAGTGGAGCGGCGCATATCCGTATAATACGAGTACTCAGGGCACCCATGCGTAGCCTCTATATAACGCATAATCTGCGCAAATATCTGCCTCTCCTGAAACACTTTTTTTAACCCTCGACTTTATACCTACCAACACACACACTCACACACACACAGAGAGAAAGAAAGTCTCCTCTATTTGGACATCATACGTGGATAACACACATGCACACACACACTTGTACTTAGTTATAATAGTTAGTAAGTGCACGCACACACTCAACACAGATGTTCACAGTCAGATCCACACCAGGACACAAATGTCTCTCTAACATACACACACACACACACACTACAGTTAATCCAATAACCCATGGGAGATCAAGTTCAGGGAAGCTGGGTTCACTTACCTAACTTCTCTGTGGATGTTACCTGGAAATGTAATTCAGAGTCATAGAGAGCAGCTGGCCTATAGAAAGATCTGCCACCTGTTCTATTTTAGTCGTCTCTTCTGTGCTGGTCTATTCTGTGCTCAACAACCGCGCTGTTTCAAAAGTCTACTAGGAGTGAATCCTAGTCCTCTATTAAACGGGGCTGATGCTGATGCTGAGTCCAGGTCAGGGGCTGTTTCACTTTAACAATGTCCCATTGAAAGGGTTCATCCAAATGAAGCATACTTTAGTATGAATTTGGGAAAATGTATCCTTTGAGGTATTCAGTTTTCTGAAACTCATAGTACATTGTAGTTGTCTCTGTGAGGGTTGGAAATCATGTAATATGATGTACAGACATTATCCCAGTAGGCCAAGAGAATAAAAGTCTAATATTAAATGTCCACCAGACACAACATGGTAGTGTTACAGCTGTCACACGTCTGTAGAGTCAAGAAGCAGTTTGAGAAAAACAGACCATAAGGATGGGAATCAGAGTTAGACGCTGCACTCAGTGGACACTGACACATTGGCTGTAAAATACATAAAAGTCTGGAGGAAAACCTGCTGCAGCCTGTAAGACAATCTTGAGAAAAGATGCATTTTCCAGCAGTGACCTCGCACATAAAGCCAACAACACACATGAATGGCTTCAAAGCATCAGTGTTAATGTCTTGGAGTGGCAAAGTCAGTGTCAAGACCTCAATCCAGAATTAACCTCACAGAGCCGTTTTCCAGAGGAGAATGGGAAACACATTAGTGTCCAAATGTGCACCGACCAATCCACATAGACTGAAGGCTAATTGATGCCCAGATGCCTATACAGTAATACATAGTGAAGGGGCTGGATATGTTTTGCAATCAATTGTCTTGTATGGATATGGACCCAAATTTGACCAGTTTGGTGCCTGATACTGATATTTAAGACTCATCATTTCTGGTGATCAGTGCCAGCGCAACATTTACTGTGATCTGAACCTTTAACACAATAAAACATGAAAAAAAGTCTTAGAGAGGTGAACTCTTCCCATAGGCATGCCCATGATGGAGTCGTGCACAGTGCTACTGCTGCAAAGTAAATTCAGTACATCTACCAAGTACTGTACTTACGGTGGCTATAATCAATATTTTCATATTAACAATGGATCACGTTGCCAGTGTCGCTCAGAGACGAGCCGACACAGAATTATAACCGGTCTGTAGTTTCCCACCAGCCTCATTTCCAGAACTCATGTTTCTTTGTTGACACTTTGTGAACGTCCAATATTCATTTACATACCTCTGTTTTGCTCCCACCAACTCCAGCGGGGAAACATCTGGCTAGTCACTGTGTCTGTCTGCTGTTTGGTGCTGAGAAGGTAGAGTATTGTGTATTTTTCAGAGCATTTTCACTGAAAACAGCTCCCTGATGGTGCCAAAATGACATTACATGTATCTAACAGATGTAGTTACTAGTTGCTTATTAAAAAGTGTATGAAGTAATTGAAATGAAACAGGCTACAGTACTATAATGCTTCTAATACATATAATACATCAGTGAGGTAATTCCAATTATATTATATATTTAATAATAGATGTCTTGTAGTAATGGAGTACTTTCCAATTGTGGTGTTTTCACTTTGATATAGATATAGATATAGATGATTTCCATCTGTTGTATTCTATCATTTCATACAGCAGCTTTGCAGCTGCAGATCTTTGCATACCTGCATGTTGTTTTTGTCACAGTGGAGTATGAAAGCCTCCTCTGGTGTTCAAAACCCTCGAGATGTAAAACAGCTACAGTATGTAAATGCACTCCAAAACACAGGCGAAGATATTCGCATGCATAAAGATAAAGACGCATAATCAAAGACATACAGCACATGCAGGCATACATAATGTAATATAAATACATATGCACACAGGCAGAGACAAACACACACACAAACACCGTTGTTTGTGTGATGTAAATATGCTGAGTCTGCAGAGGAGCCTTGACCCAGTGTCTCTGACTCATAATGACTTCAAACACCAGTGCAAGTACGGCGCTGTCAGGCATGCATAAATAGCCGCAGACACACACACACACACACATTCTCAGAGTTAATGCTGGGATGGCTGTGATAAGAGAAGTGTGTTTGCACAGTTTCACAGCCACTTAATCCCTATCGGCCAGAGAGGGAGTATGGAGCGAGAAAACAAAGATATAAAAATGAGAGGCAGAGAGCCCACTGATCACTTTAGCAGGAGCCTTATCTCACCGGGTTTTTGTTTTGGACACAAACAGTTTATCAGCACAAAACATTAAAGTGAAGGAGTGAGGCAGAGAGAAAACAGCCTTGGTCATCCTCATGGGAGCTGCTCTGAGTGGATCCAGACTGTGCTTCTGCAACGTGAGAGTGGAAACTATTTCTATTCCTCCCCCACTTCTTTTTCGCTCTCTAACAGACACATACAGTTCATTTAGTGTCTCTCACCCCGATTGCCCTCTCCCTCGCTTGTTTTCTAGCCCCATCTCTCTGCTTCCTCTCTCTCTCTCTCTCTCTCTCTCTCTCTCTCAGTCTCACCCCGGATCGCCTCAAGCTCTGCCCTTTTTGCCTAAAGTAAACTCTCACGTTTGAGCCAGAGGAGAGAGGAAGAGGGGAGGAGGAAGAGGAAGCAAGGTAACGGGAGTGATGAAAAATGGAGGTGGATGAATGAGGCAGACAGGAGGGAGGAGGAGAGAAGATGAGGGTAGATGAGGTGGGATGTGGGAGGGGAGGAGGAGACAGGAAGGGAGGGAGAGAAGGGAAACAGGGACAGTAGAGTTCAAATCAGTCCAGAGCAAATGAAGAGAAATGAAACGACGCAGAGAGAGATAAAAATATGTTTACACTGAGATGCCATGCTGAAACAAGATTAGTCAAGCGGCACATATATACTGACAAATAGACATTTACTTTTTGTTGTTTTTATTTAATTGAGTCTAGATGCTTTCCTGATACTGCTCATCTAACAATCACATAAACAAAGCAGATTGAACGGAAAATTGAAGAGCAGGAAAAAGGGAGAAGGGAGATGCAGTCTTCAGGCAGACCGGTACTTGTAAACAGATTCCAGTCCAGCGCAGTGCTGCAGGGACTTCTCTGAAGTGAATGTATAACTAACTTATCGAGAGGTGACCTGAGGACACGCTGTGGTCACGTGCTTCTGTTTGCTGCTGCAGAACCAGACCGTTCTATATGCGGAGCGCCTGTATGAGTCACTGCAGTATGGATGAGGGGCGGCGCTTCTTCACAGGATTCACCTCATAAGCTCCTGCCCTGGGAATGCATGACACGAGCTTTAACCTGATTACAGCCACAATTAGTTTATGTGACTTAGTCTGACAAGCTGCGTCTCATGGTTATTTTTGTCAGTTGCACCGGACGATCTGCCAAGGTGAGCTAGTATGTGGCAGCTATTTCAGACGGGTCTTATTTTTGTCACGCAGATCAAAATGACTCATTATGTACACTCTGATGGCCAATTGTGCAGCAGACGCTGTATATGTAATACAGAGAGCATGCAAATGAGGGACGGACTAGTTCAACCTGGACTTCTGTGTCCTCGTTTGGCATCAAGACTGTAGGCAGCAGCTAATCTGGCTCTGTCCAAAAGTAAAAAAAAAAAAAAGAAAACAAAGCGTGTGTGTAGATGTTGCAGTTATTTTTTTTGACAAACAACAGTTTATCTGTCCCTCCTGTTATTTTTCTGCAGCATCTCATGACCTTATGTGACTTGAACACTTAAGGGCAAGCCATATTAATTCCATTTCTGCTTTTTGTCTCCTAACTTCCTGACGCTGTCACTGCCGATAGTGTACACGAGTCCGCAGTCTCTCTAATGGAGTAACATTTATGATGAGATGGGCTCTGGCAATCTGTTGCAGCAACATGACGTTTCTAATGTGAAAACCTTCAAAAGAACTGAGGCTGAATGAGATGCTTCATATTAAGTTATCAACATCAACTGACTTCTTAATGGTCCTTCCGAAATTATTTTTACGCTAACACCACTTCTGTGGTCCAAAATTATCTGTGTATTGTGTTGGCGATTGTGTGGACAGATATGATAGTGTCGAGTTGCACAGGTGGTTTGGTACAAGGTGGTCCCAAACCTTGGCCTCCAGTCGGGCCTCCAGTCTTTGTGCTCAGCTGCACTACACATGTCCTGACTCCATCTCCACACTGAACACACGGACACACAGAAAGAAAACAAGTGTGCATATTTCCCAAAATGTTTGACTATTCCCTTAAATAAATATTTTTTCGACTTGGGGTTACATGATGTTTGGACTTCAGTGTTTTCTCCTCAAAAGCCAGCTGGTACACAAGCGTGTTTCCCACGTCCAGTAGGTTGCGAAGTGTGTGTCCGCCCCCATGAACAAAGGCAAAAAGAAGTGATTAACACCGCTTTCACAAACAAACCTCGTGTTTGACACATCATAATGAACACCATGTTTAACTCCTGTCTGTCCACTCACACCAGACTGCTGTCATGGGTTAATCACTGGTTGGCTCATTCACACAAGACCAGCATCTACTGGACATCGCACCACACACATCAGTGTCAAACCACAGAACTATACCTCGCCATACCAAATATATTAGATAAAGTGAGTCGTTTCATGTGCTTAGCAGTGGTCTATGCAACATTTCTGATGCAGATTCAACATGACGGTGGAGGCAAAGTGGTCTGGCTTTATAGGATTCCTTTTCTTTATTTAGCCTCCTTATGAAATGTTGATGCAACAACAACTCACATTCTGTGGTATGTGAGCAGTGTGGAGTGGGAGTGGTGTGATTTGGCCTGCAGAGTTGAGCGGCTTCGCCGAGAGTCACTGCAGAGCGAGTCAGTGTTCTGTCCTGCTCAAAGAAATCACCACATCTCAAAAGAACAACACATGCAAAAGGCTCAAAATGCAACTGAAGGGTAGCGTTCGCTGTGTTGTAAAGTAGTCTGTTAACATTACGGTGATGAGAAAACATGAACCGGTTTCAAGGAGGCAGAAAGAAAAGCCAGAGTGGCCGGAAGTGGAAAAAACAAAAATCAAGTCAGTTTAAAAATCAAGTAGGTTTGTTGAATGTCTGATTGCATGAGAAACATCTAAAGACTCTTTCTCAAGAGATAATTTGTTAACCACATT